>NW_028301610.1:29788560-30091590 GCF_987345545.1 Pholcus phalangioides | reverse complement strand
GAAAGCAGTATTAAAGCATCATTTTCAAGTTATTCTGTGCCTAGTGTATACGTTGCTGATTGTGTTGCTTTCCAACACCAGATTTGGCGTTCTTTAAAAAACGTATAGTCACATACCCAACATCTTCGTAACGATAACCATGATCTGCGATGTCGTTAAAAGTCCATTAAACTCTAAAATATTTCGTTTCAATACACAGACCGACCTTATTTTCTTCAGACAAATAGTGTATACTGATATTCCAAATATGGGAAAGCACGAGAAATATTGACACTTGTTCCAAAAAGAAACCAAAATTTTCAATTATTGATAATATTACTGAAAAATTGCCTTCTCGGAAAATGCAGCGTTACTGCTAATTGCAGTGGATTAAAATGAATTCTGCGAAGAAGAGGTTTAACCTCAGCAGTGAAATCGAAGTACCAAATAAGAAAGTCTTCCCGGCAATAAAATGATTGCTTTTGTAACGTTTTTGGTAATGAAATAATTGAAACCTCTTCAAATGAATAGCAAATTCCACTTTCATCTTCTTGATAGAAGTAATGGAAGTAGCAATTGTTCGAAAATATATTATCATATAAGGGAACAGTAATAACACAACCTAAATAGATACAGCCGATTCCTATCATTTCCTAAGAGGAAAAGTTTCAAAATGCCTAAAATATACCAATCTTAAATACATCGGGCAACCTTTTGCGAATTGATAATTCGAATTAATAATATGTTAGTGGCAGAAAGACACTTTAAATCGACTCCAAAACAGTATTAAAATTATAGGTAACTATTGAAGTCGATTTGAAATAAATCTTTTACCAATGTTGACTCCTGCCCTGCTCTAAAATTGTTTCTATAATGCGTCTCAGAAGCATAAAGATACGTATTTTTCTTTGAATAAAATATCAAGGAAAGCAACATTCAAAAAATTTCCAACACATGACTATAGAATTGCAATAATTTTGGCATGAATAGCAAAATTCACGTTTGAGTTATAGCAAAATATTCAAAAAGTGCTGTCTCAAAAGTATAGGGAAAAACGTATAAAACAGCGATTTCTCAAATAAATTTAACAAATTTGCATAAAGTTGGATTGTACATGGACCGTCTTTCGGCACGTGTATAAAAGATAGATAACTTTTACCAAATCGATCCACCACAAGAGTGGGGCTGACAGGGCTTCAGTCCTGGGGCCCAGAACAATAATTGCCATCACTTTTTTTTTTTCATGCTATAAATTAACCATAAAAGCCTGGCTTGGGAACCCACCATAGATCCCAGCCTAGGGGCATTGCTGCAGAATGTGGGGGCCACGGGCACTCACATGCTTAGTTGAATTTTCTTTCTTTCCTAAATTCACTTTTTGCATCAGCCACCTGTTAAAAATCTTCGTATGGATAGCGGAGAGTGACGTCGCCCTTGGAGAAAGGTATGTATACTCTATACTTCTGAGGCTGGGATTACACTATAAAAGTTTTGTAAAAAGCTCTTTGATAAAACTTGAAAAATTCAACCAATAAGATCACCGGTTGCATTTGCTCGAATGTAACCGATGCGCCTATTGGTTGAATTTTTCAAGTTTTATAAAAGACATTTTATCAAACTTTTACAGTGTAATCCCGGCCTGAGACGCATTATAGAATCAATTTTACAGCAGGGTAGAAGCTAACATTAATAGAAGATGTTTTTTAAACCGACTTCAATAGTTACCAATAATTTCAATATAGTTTTGGAGTCTATTTCAAGTGCCGTTTTTCCGTTAATATACTATTAATTCGAATTATCAATTCACAAAAGGTTGTCTAATGTGTTTAAGGCTGCGATTACACTATAAAAGTTTGATGAAAGATCATTTACAAAACTTGAAAACAACCAATAAGCGTATCGGTTACAACGGTTATTGGTTGCGTGTTTCAAGTTTTCTAAAAGAACTTTTCTAAAATTTTTATAGTATAGTGCCAGCTTTATATAGATTGATATATTTTTTTCTTTTAGACATTTTCAAACTTTTTTCTATTTATTAAATGATAGGAATCAGCTGTACCTATTTATGTTGCGTTATTACTATTTCCTTATGATATATTTTTGAACAATCGCTACTTCCATTCTCTGTCATAAGGCAGAATGTACACTATAAATATTTGATAAAAGATCTTTTACAAAACCTGAAAGAAACACCCAATAAGCCTATTAGTTACATTCTCTTGAATGTAACCGATATTGGTTGCATCTTTCAAATTTTATAAATGAACTTTTGTAAAATGTTTATAGTGTAATTCCAGCTTTATGCTGCTAATAAAACTTTCCTATTTGGTACTTCGATTTAATTGCTGAGGTTGAGCCTCTTCATTCACAAAATTCATTTTAACCCGCATTGGCACTAATGCTCCATTCTCCGCGAAGACGATCTTTCGGTGATTTTACCAATAATTGGCAAGCTTGGTTTTTCTTCTAGGAATAAGTGTCAATTTCTCGTGCTTTCCCATACTTGGAATATCAATATGCACTATTTTTCTGAAGAAAATAAGGACAGTCTGTGAATTAAAACGAGATATTTTAGAGATTAATGGACATTTAACGACGTCGCAGTTCATGGTTATCCTTACGAAGATGTTGCGTATGCGACTGTACGTTTTTCAAAGGACGCCAAATCTGGTGTTGCAAAGTAACATAATCAGCAACGTATTCATTAGGCACAGAATAACTTGAATATGATGCTTAAATACTGCTTTCTTTTTGCCGTCATTTGTGACGAATTTATTAAGAATGTCTATGGATGTCGGCAAAATCATTGGGGAGAATGGATCAAACACAACTCACTCGGTAATAAATTGCCCAGGGAGATAGAACGGAATTGTGCTCGGTTTGGACGAAACAAAATGTTTTCAAACTCCCTAGCACAACGTTTTGGTACTACCCTATTATTGGAATAACGATTGATTTCAGAAACTATTTTATAGCAGGGTTGTCCAATATTCCTATGAACCTAGCCCAACAAATTACTTCAAACCAACTCAAGCAAATTGTTTTCAATGCTTTTAATGTATTTTTCGAGTCTTGACCATTAACATATTATTAATTCTAAATATCAAGTCTGATGTTTCGAAGATTGATATTGGCCATTTGGCGAACTATTCTTTCTTTAGTAGAATAGTGTAGAAATCAGATATTTACTGCAATTAATTTCTAATATTGTTTCCTTTTTATGCTTATTCCGAGAAATAAGGCATTTTATGGTACTATTCATGTGTAAACGAACGTGTTTAGCGTAAACTTTTTCCGTAAAGTATTTCAAAACATGATGTTCGATTGCATATCAAACAAAGACATGGATGTTGCAAGATTTCTTGCTTAATACTCTGCCCACACTAATTATTTTAAAATGATTTTTTACAAGTATAATTCGAATCATTTTTGTGTTTGCTGTTTTATTGTTATTGTTTCTAATTTGAAGGAATTTGAATTTTGTAAGGCGGCTGCGCCGAATTTCAAATTTGAGTTTTTCCTTGTGACACATTCTATATTTTGTCCAACATTTTGCTTGACTATTTTTATTTGTGACGATTTATGCTTTTTGTGTTCATGGAAACATGTAAATTGAGATATTTACTAATAGTTATGTTGAAAAATAAAAATATTTGTTTCTGGAAAACTCCGTGGAATATAGTTTATTTTATTTGTAAGCAGGGTTGCCCTTACTAGACGCAGGGCCCGGTGCAAAAGTAATAGCGAGGCCATTTAAGTCTCAACAATTTCGGGTCACCAAAAATGTTTGGGACCCCTTTTGCCACGATTTTATATATTTTGTGGGGTAGGTGGGTCGGCATCGATTATTTAAGGATATACAGGAATGCTGAGAAAAAAATACCCATACAAAAATTTTAATCACACAATTAAATGTAATTTAACACAAGAATCGATTAAAATTCAGCACTGAGGGTAATTTTAAACTAATGAAAGAAGCAATTTCCGAAACTAATGAGAATTTTAGAATTGATTAATTCAAAGTAATTATGAGAAATAATTCCAGCACCAATAAAAATTGAAAATTGATGAAAGGAATAATTCCAGAAATGATGAAAATTCAGAATTAATGAAGGAAACAACTCCAAAAAATTGATGAAAATTCCGAATTTACGAGAGAAAAAATCCAGAATTTATGAAAGAAAAAAAATCCAGAATTGACGAAAGTAAAAAAATCCAGAATTGTTGAAAGTTCAGCATTTATGGAAGAAATGTTGCCAGAATTGATGAAAATACGGAATTAACGGTAGGAAAAAAATTCCAGAATTGATTCTGAATAAATGCAAGAAATAATTTCAGAATTGATTCTGAATAAATGCAAGAATTAATTTTCAGAATTGGCGAATGCCTCGAATAATTTACCGTGAGTGCGGGGCCCAGTGTTACCACACCTGCCGCACATCCCTAATAAGGGCGGCTCTGCGAGTGCAAGCGCGTTTTATTTTCATTCGTCCTTCAAAAGATGACTGAATCCTATGGACTTTCCAGATGTAGATCCAAAAATACTAAAACGGGTTCAAAAGTCCAGATAATGATTTTAGTATTTTTTCTGACAGCAAGCCTTTATTTCGCGTTTCAAAATACCCACCATAGGGAATACCACCAAGTGCCTTTGATGCGAGAGGTGATGCGGCAAGGGTACGCAATCTTTTGGAGAGTGCAGGCCACTTAATTAGGCATAAGTGGAGATAGGGGGGGGGGGGGCAAGTAAGTTGGACAAATGTGGAACAGCGTTAAATGTGGGTAAAATGATTTTTCCGCATTTAACGCTGTTTTTTCCCAAATTTCCTACATTTTTCGAATTCGAATATCTCTGTGAATATCGTACTTAGAAACATGGAATTTTTCACTTTGTTACTCACACTTTTTTCACTCTCAAAACACAAAGGGTAATTTTTGAATGCCTGTTAAACATTTTTTGAATTGGCATCATACCTCTACGACCGACGGTTGATGAGATAAAGGCCGTATTAGCACTTACTATGTATATAAAAATATGTATATAAAATAACATATTCTGACCAATTCATCATCACCAAGCCGAAATCACCGAAGCTATAAATATAAAATGTAGTCAATAGTTTTATTTCTTGACGTAAAGATACATCAAAGTCACGAAGTAAAACTTTTGACAGAATTTCTTGAATATAGCTTCAGCTGTTTCGGCTCGGCGTGATTTCTCTATATGTTACCTTTGAACCCCCTTATGACCACCTCAGGAGTCGAATTTTGAAAAACCCTCAGGCGTCGTAAGGGGGTTCAAAATGAGATAGGAAACTCACGCCGAACCAAAACCGCTGAAGCTGTGAACATGGAATTTGGTCAGTATTTTTATACTGGAAATGGATAACCTTTTGGGTTTGATAATACGATTAAATAATCGACGTTTGGGTGTACCCAAAATTCCAAAACGAACACGGCTATACGCGTTTCGGAACTACATGAAGTTCCTTCATCAGTAGCAGAAAATTGGCATCATCATGTTTCTGCTACTGATGAAGGAACTTCATATAGTTCCGAAACGCGTATAGCCGTGTTCGTTTTGGAATTTTGGGTACACCCAAACGTCGATTATTTAATCGTATTATTTTTATACTGTTATGTAGAGACTAACTCTGAGAAGGGCACCCCTAAGGAGGGTGGTTGAAAGGTTATGTGGAGCAATCATCGCTAACCCGAAATCGTTGAAGCCATAAATATGAAATTTAGTCAGTATTATATTTTATAATGTGGATAACCACCAAGACAGGATTTCAGAAAATTCATCACCCAAGGGGGGTCATGAGGGGGTTCAAATGTTATATGGGGAATCATCGCCAAATATATAGTTTTCAGATTACCACATTCATGCAAGCGAAGCCGCGAATAACAACTAGTAAACTGTATTTACAAAAGTCTGTGTCCTTTTTGGAATTTAGACATTTTTGCTCAAATTTCTAGAAAAATACTGGGCTAATCGTTCTGAAGTTTCGGTCACATATAACTTATATTGGTACTGATCATTTCCAGTGAAAATTTAGTCACGAGTGCAGTTAGGGGACCGACAAAAAATTAAATGAGAAAAATATGTTTTTGATCAACCCTGTTTCAAAAAACCTGCAAATGACTTGCAACTTTAAAAATATTGTACTAACTTTTTGTAATACTGCTGCGCATTTTCTTGAGATTAGCACGTATATACACGAAAATATAAATGCTTTTATAAAAATTCCGCTTTTCACATCGCATGATTTTTGCTTATAACATGCGTAGTTTTTCAACCAATTTTTACAAAATATACAGGAAACATGACGCTATACACAAGGCAAAAAAGTATATAGAAATATAAGTATAGAAATTTAATGTCACAAATCATTATTCAATGAGACATGAGTATTTTTACTAAATTATTTATGAATAGATTTTTAGAAATCATGTTTTAGGCTCAAGTAAATGTCAAAAATAGCTTTCTCTTCGTAAAACACGTTTAAAAAGTTTTTATTCAAACACCACTTGTATGTAAAAACACAATACTGAAGTGAACGTAACTTCGGTTCTAAGCATCGTACAAACAAAACAAGACCTGTTTTGAAATCGCAAAAAATGGGGCTTTCATAAAAGATATAAAAATGGCAATTCGATATTTTCTTTTAAAATGACGTTTTCAACGTAGTCGCATACCTATGCAGACAGATTACATTGAAGAAATTCCGCTGCTTACACTGAAACATTTCTGGATTGAAAACAGACACAGATCGGTACCGTAAACTTAAAAACATTTTTGGAAGTATTTTACCTCATCATATGATGAAAAGATGTCATTTCTACACTTCTTTTACTCGGATCCTGTATTTGTTTGTTGCATGAGCGTCCGAGAAAGCCGCCATGTTGGTTACCTTGGATACGATCTTGTTCGTCACTCAAACCCTTCGCTGAAGGAGGGAAATACAGTAAAACCTCTCTTATGGGGCCGTTCAAGTATTACGTCATCGATGGGGGGGGGGGGGGTTTCCCGATTTGCTGACTTTTGACGACAAGGCGGGAGGGGGGTGGTTTGGATAATGCTTACGTCATCAACCACCCTTTATGAAAATATGAGTTAGGATTCAGAGGGGCAGCGCTGATGACGAAATTTTGCTGACAAGGGGAGGGGGTCATGAATGAATGAACGCCAGAACTTTGCCACTGGACTTATCCCGTTACCGAGATCTCTTCCATCCCAGCTTCGTGGCAGAGTCTGGAACAAGGGGGGGTTGTCAAAAATGGCTAAAAATTTGCTTACGTAATACTTGAACAGCCTCTATAGTGTTCGTAAAATAGAATGACTGTTAATCAGGGGTTTGAAATGGATACTTTTATTATACAAGGGGAAATTATATTATTTTGCTGTAAAAGAGAGGTGACCGTATTTGAGGGGTGTCCGTTAAGAGGGGTTTTACTGTATCAAGTGATCCAAAAAGCCTCAAAGGAGAAAAATATACCGTTTACCACGGGTTCGATTAGAGAATTTAATCACTCAGATGACTCGTTATATGCACGCCACAAAATTTAGCGGAACTAAAAACCAGCATCACATGCATCATATTAAAAACATTTATACTTAAAACAACCAGATCTAGCGTTAAAAATGCTTTTTCCGAGATTTCGGCTTTTAAATGCGGATGACAGCATGATGAACCGATTTTAATCATAAAATAAATTTAATCATCATAAATTTTCATTAACTTTTAAATTGCTTCCCACCGTCAAAAAGTATCAATTCTAGATATAATTTTTTTAACTGTTTCTTCTTTTATTCATCGAACAGAATCCCGTCGCTTCAAGAGTTTTCACGTAAAAATTTTAGAATATTCTGACTTCCAGACCAACCGTGGCCCCCGCTGTGTCCCCCTAGGGGATATAAGCTGGTTCGTCTCAGGAGACGTGGGCCACTGTGGAAAATCCGACATCCAAGACCGGCAAACTGTCCACACCAGGTCAGGCAGCCCCAAGCCTGTCCCACGATTCCCCTCCGAACCCACAATTACCTCATTTACTGTACATAAAATTACATATTAAATACATAGATATGGAGGAACATGGGTAGGTGCACAGACACACATCGTCCTCAGGCCACGAAAAACTAGTTATACAAGTTATTATATATATATATACAAGCATATGAACATATAGACAGCGTGTCAGAGGAAATCTGGGAGCATCAATGTCCATGTTGGATAATAATACATACAAAAAATACGAATACAATTCCGTTCAGAACATACCTGCAGTGACGTGCACAACTTAAATACTATATACATCTGTAACTATATAATTGGACATCATGTCATGGGGATATTACAAAATATAAATGCCACAGATGCGTTGAAACTTAAGAATACGTGATACAGCATAGATTCAATATAGCAAAGGGCTTATTAATACACCGCAAAACATATATATTATATAAAACATGATACATATAATACAACTGCAATACTATCCAGATCACATTTCTAATAACATGTACAACCTATATACCATGCTAATTTGCCAATATATAATCAAACTTCATATTACGAATATCACAAGACATAAATGTTACAGATGTGTACTATCCAAAACATGCAAAAACATGATACAGCACAAATTCAAAATAGCATGAGCTTATAAATAAACTATGCGACATATATCAGGACTTTTAGATTAATTGAATATCTTTGACCTTGTCATGGCAAAGAAAATCGAAGGACAGTCGAATATCAATGTCCATGACTTACATCAGTTAAGCCCATTCCTCATCTGAGCTTTCTTCGGAGTTTACCTTCATCCCGCTCGGCTCCTGCCTCTGGTGTGGAGGAATGATTTCATCGTGATGTTGCTCAATGAATCGAATTAACTTGCTTATCTGAAGGCAACACGACTTTTTCTTAAGCAACACTGTTGCTTCCATAGTACTCTATTATTAGACGAAAACTTGCCAAAGTGCAGCCCCCTTACATTCCGTTGCATAGTGTGCCACCGTCCCCTCACCTCCACCATTTGCAGGTGGCAGCGCTTCTTTAACCAAATCTATGGAAGTATGCAGGGAAGGGCCGTTGCTCCGTAAAGAAATCAACCATCTCCCTACTTCATCCAAGACTAACAAAGGAAACTCCTGGGAATATCTCATGGATTTTCCTCCCATCTTCTTGGCCCATGACCTGGGGAATGGAAGCGAATCATCAATAGTATGGTTAACTTAGTCGCCTCTTTAGCATGGAGATCCGCCATCTCTTTGCCCAATTCTGTGCATGGGCTTTTACCCAAGACAAAATCTGGTGAGGGGACAGAGGATCCAAGGCAGCATGCAGGTATATACACAGAGAGTCTTTGTATATACCTGCCACCTCTTCGTCTTCATTAGTATATCTACTACTTCACCAAACACCAACTCTGGCCATATCGCTATACTGCAATTTACTGCCATTAGTGAGATGGGTTGGAAGTGAAGGCGCTGTCTATCGGTGGTCGCCTCGAGTTCGTTAGGGAAAATATCTTATCGATATCCTCCCTTGGGTTCGAACCCGGGACCCTGACAACAACCTTCACGATGGTAGACGACCATGCCACTCGGGCACCATTATTATATCTGACGGCCTCCAAGATCGCTAACAGCTCCCCTTGAAAGACACCGTTGTTAATAGCGATCTTCCTAGACCGAGAAGTATATAGTCCCATCATACAGCTCGATAGGTGCGTGCACGTAGTCTAGTCATAGCATTGTCAGCTTTGCCTCCATCTCTACCCATAAGCCTAGATGAGGTAGACCCAGGATGACCTGCAATGCATTATTCGGCGGCGCCCGTGAGTACGCTCTTGAGACAAACTTGAGGAATCCACGTTGCAATAAATCTAGCTTATCCTTAAAGCTAGCCGTCAGTCTTTCTCCCCACAACGATGCCGCATATACCACTACCCGCTGTACCACAATAATATACAAAGTTCTCGTATGATTATTGATGCCTCCCGCCCCAAGATCTTCTCTTGCTACACACATCATTCTACTCAATAGGCTATTGGTTTTTGTCGTAAGTTCTTTGACATGGGCCTTCCAATCCAATTTTTCGTCAATATAGACCCCCAAAAGTTTGAGTATTTTCACTCTTTTGATGATACATCATCTGCAAGTATGCATCTTGCATACTACTTGCAATACATCTGCAAGTCTGGTCGATGTGGGTTTGTGTGATGAAATCCACAAGAATTGGGTTTTCTCCGTGGATATACTTAATTGATGTTCCTGGAAACTCGCTAATTTGTTTCACTTATGTAAAATAAAAGTGTAGGAAATGCACGATTAGACTAAAAATATATATTCAAACTCAATAATTTCAAACACTTTTGAATACAAAATACCCAAAAATAACTTTACAACAGATTGAAACTCATTCGGAGGAAACACGGACAGTTCATTTAAGAATTCGCCGTTTTTCTCTGAATCTTCGCCAAGTAGGGTTGCATTTGGCGTTAAAAATGTTGATTTGTAATAGTTTTTTAGAGCTTTTCTGTTGCAATTCCGCAGCTACTTTTTTCACAGTACATATTTTGAGCCATCTATTAAACGCCTGTAACATTTTTTTTCGAATTATGTGAGTTTAGCTTGGGAGCGTTTCATTGTAACGTTTCTTTCAATCAGATATTCGAATTCGAAAAACGGAGGAAATTTGGGAAAAAACAGCGTTTATAATGTGAGTAAAACGGTCTTTCCGTATTTTTAATGCTTTTTTTCCCAACTTTCCTCCGATTTTCGAATTCGAGAAATATTGCGCTTACAAACGTGGAAATTTTTTTTATGGCCCCAAGAAGGGAAAAACTTTCTAATAGGGTGTTTTTTTGAGCACAAATGGGGACTGTATAAAAAGTTAGTTTCTTTGTTTTTTCATGTGTACGACCCCTCAAACAAATTTTGAGATTTTAAGTCACTTCACGTCATTTAAAAACTTTTTGTAACTGAAAGTATGTTTCGAAATTCAACGGTTATAGAGATATCCGCTGTGCAAACAATTTGGGATAGCCTGCCTGTATAGCTATCGATGCGAGCGTTTCTCAACCTTTTTCAGCCCATGACCATCTTTGAATAATATTTTCTTCTCGTGGCTCCCCTGTCTTCATGGGTCCCCATATCGTTCAGCCGGGCCGCTAGGCTGGGATCTTTGGTGGGGCCTGAAGACCAGACATTTTACTGGCCAGACAATTTTACAGTGAATTTATAGAGTGAAAAAATGGTAAGAATCGTCTCGGGCCTTCAGGCTAGAGCCCTTTTAGCCCCACCTATCGGAAGGCCATGCCTGTCTTATTCACAGCCCCCTACCCTCATCAACTCATCAAAGAGCAAGAGTCATTCTCTCCACTTATTAAATTGAATTTAATCAAAACTAAATTCATAATGAACAAAAGTTTTGTAAATAGAATCGATCCCAAGAACCTTGGGCCAGTCACGTGTAAGGAAGGAGAGAGGGGTTGATCATCACTCTCCCAAGAGCATTATTATATGGCAAAAAATAGGTCTGTTCAAAATACGACACGATCCATCGAACTACACGATAAATCGAACCACCCGACACATCACCCTGTGCTAGAATTCGGTTAGCTTCCTTTTTGGAAGGGTTTAATACATGGCCGTCTCAACATCGTTGGTTCCCAAGCCAAATGATGTTCTGGGGCCCCACACTTAGCTGGAATAACAGCGTAGATACTTATATTTGGAAATCGTAGTAACAGATCTCATCGTGCAGGCTCCCCCTGTGGATATGAGGCCTTGGGTCATGCTGGTTAAGATGGCCCTGGTTTTACGGACAGTTCTGCAGGATTGTGAAAGTACAGCAATTACATTTATTTTTCCCCACCGTATTTCACTTGAAATCTTTATTTCTTCGCAGATCTCTGTGGCCCCCTTTACCACTTGTCGTGGCTCCCCTTTCATCTGATTTTCACCCGTGGCCCCTTAGAATATCTCAGGACCACAAGAGGGGAACCCCATATGATCCCAGGTTGAGAACCACTGCTCTAGTTCATTCCCCAGTTGGGGTTGTGTTCCTTACCTTCTCTCTACCTCTACCCAAAAATGTTGCCACAGTCATACAACAATAAATCAAATTATAACCACTGTTCCGTTTTCATTTGGGATCAACACTTACGCATTTAAATTAGGTTGCTAGATTGATATTCAGAATCGGAAATTCTGTTTTAAATTCCCACCGGTACATGCGGGAATGTGCGTGTACGTGTAGTGAAACCTGACGTGAAGTTTTTTGTTTCTCTGTAATGCTTGTTGTGTGTAGTGCTGCCATCTGCCACCAGTTCCCCTAACTATGAGTGAAGTGTTATAATTGAATGATTTATCGTTGTAGGACTGTTGCTCTCTGTGGCGAGACTTTTTAACGGGGAGATCGGCTCGCATTTGCGCCTTGAAGTTGGGAACCACAGAAAACCAACTTCAGCCGACCACCACTGTGGGGTTCGAACCCGGATCCTCGCATCGCGAGTCCGTCACTATAACCACTCGACCACCACCACCAACGGACTCTTCCATTAGTGGACACCTCCACCAACGGACACTTTTTTGAACTACGTCGACACGGGACTCAATTTGTTTTACTATCCATTAAGGAACGCTCCTCGTTAGCGGACAAAATTTGTTATCGAGAGGTTCTACTGTAGAAGGCGACTTTGAAAGTGCTTCTAAAAAATGTGCCGTTTTGAAAAAAATCTCTTATAACGCCATTAGGACAACCTTTTTGTTATGTTCCCTTTTGAATGAAAAATACCGAAGTGAACGAACAATTTGGATATGTTCCCTTTTCGTAGAAACGGCCCACTTTATATTGTAATTTCGACCAAAAATATTCTCGTTTGAATAAACCGTGTTGCATAATCCGACAGAGCTCATCCTAAAGATTCAGTAACCCAGGGGCTGCTGTAGCTGACCTGTCGACCGGGTATAAAACCTCATGTGCAGCCCCTAAAGACGTCCCTTGTAGAAGGGTGAAAGGACTTCATCCAAGATCTGAGATAGGGCTTCAGCCATCTTCTCTGAGATGAATCTGATCTTCCATCCTTCGCGAAGCCGTACTACATTGATTGAACAACAAAATGTACTTGACCATTCCAGCTTTTAAAGAAACTGTCCTGTTTTTGTTTTTTTTTGTCCAGAATTATTTTACTGTTCTTAATTACTATGCCAGCTACAGTTCAACATTGTTAACGCCAAAATACCTATTCCAAGGTTCCCAAGGTGGAAATTAGGAGAGTGTGAGGTTTCCGGGGGTTTCTGGTACCCCGGACAAGCGAGAACCCAAATTCTTCATTTGCTTTTATTTGACCACTCCCGATAAATTACAGAGTGGAGCTGACAGGGTTGCAGCCTGGGATGATTTTCACCTTTTTTTGTTTTTTCACACCATAAATTAACTATAGAGAGCCCGTGAAAATTTTGACCGGGGACCCACCAAAGATCCCAGCCTAGGGGGGCCCTGCTGCAGGATGTGGGGGCCATGGCTGAACCCAAATTCACACTTACCCCATATGATAGAGTCCATTCTTGTTTCTGGTATTACGCCCTATCTGTTCCCGCAAGTTTTCTCCGTTGTCAAGGTATGGCTCAAAATAGTGACGGCGCGTGGGCACGTGTGAATTTTTATTATTCCAAAATTTTAAAAATTTGTGTATTTAAACAAATGCATAGGCTGCCGTCCCTTACACCCTGCCCCCCCCCCCCCGGATATACAACACCCCTTGCACCCTCGCTTGAGCCGCCCCTGCAGGACCCGTTGAAAAGTGCATTTAGTTAAAAGGGGGAAATGAAAATAAGCTTTGAAAATAACCTTTTGCAAATAAGCTCCTCAATTATGTGAAGGATACAACTGTTAGTGTTTTTTTCCGAATAGCACTTCTAGAATCCTCTCGAAACATATCGCCAGTGAAATATCTACACGTACGTGTGTGTATCGTGTATAAAATGCAGAGAGCAACGCGTCTGTAGTTCATTTCTTCTTTGACCAGTCTCAGTCGAAACATCGCTCGCGTTGTGAGCTTACCTTGTAAGTTCCTTTTTATCTCCTAATTTATCGGCAATTTCTAACTTTAAATTCATTTTGTTGATTCATAACTGAAGTCAGTTTATTTTGATGTTGTTTATTCAATAATTTTAAATAGACTGTTAATTTTTTCCCCCCGTTATAATCGTTTGAATGTACGCTGAAATAAGATGTTCAGTTTGGTACGCGTCTCAGGAATCAATTTGCAAATATACTTCACTTAAACTACGAGAATTTCAGTATGAATTGTAAGAAAGTATGAAAAATCAGAAATTTTCCAGTATTTTATTGTCCTGCGATTGATTCATAAAATGTAATATTATCGCTTTTAAACTTGTAAAATTTTGCATGTTAATTTAAATTAAGAATATTAATTGAAAAATTAATTTCGAACGGAGTCTTTCTTTGTCTAATTCCATAAAATGAGTTTAGCAATTTGAGATTGAAGAGTTGTTTCTGATATTTGCTATTTACACAACTGTTTGGTTAATACTCTCGCTCAGTATGTATTAAAATTTCACGATTTTAAATTTAAGTATAGAGATTTAATCATTTTATAAGAGTTTATTGCATGAGTGTGGTCGCGTGAAAAAATAAATTGGTAAAAAATCTGGTGAAAAAAATTGGCGAAATATTTTGGTTGATTTACTCCTGTTAAGACAATAATTGAAATTTGAGACGTATTATTGTGTGAATGGGAATAAAAACATTTTTCGTCTAAATCAGTGTTTCTTAACCTTTTGAGCCGGTAGGCCAATTCGGACCTTATTTTCTTCTCGTGACCATTACCCTTAACCTGGAGATTGCCATTCCCTTACTCTTTCTACTTGTGGAATTGAATTTTGACCAAAATAAATTTATATTGAACAATGATTTATAAATAAGGTCGATCTCTGGAAAGGAACCAGAAGTGGAGGGAAGGGGAATCATTACTCCCAAGTGCCGACTCATATGGGAAAAATTGGTCTCATAAAATACGGGACGATAAAACAAACCTACACAATAAATCGTCCCTTCCGACATATCACCCTGGATCCACAGTTCTCTGAGGCCCCCTAGTCAGTGAATGTACTAGCTCAAAGAGCCTTCTTATGGGGGTTTCATATACGGTCATCTCAACATCCTGAATCTCCAGACAAAGTCGGGCCCCCTATACTTATCTGGAACTAACAGTTTACACATTTGCATACTTACTCACGAAGATCATAGTACCAGATCTCGTCATGTAGACCTCCTATGGGCATGACCCCCCCCCCCTCCACCCGTGTCATGCCCGGGTGGGCCCTTGGGTGACAATAATTCAGATTCAATAGGCAGCTCTGCTGGATTGTGGAAGCAGTCATATTTCCCCCCCCCACCATATTTTCGCTTGAGAGCTTTACTTCTTCACAGTTCTCCGAGGCCCCCTTCAACACTTGTCGTGGCTCCCCTCCCCCACTTTTACCTGATTTTCACCCATGGCCCTCTCCAAATATCTTGAGACAGAAAGGGGATCAACTGACCCCACATTGAGAGCCTTTGGTCCAATTTATCAAATTTTGCCTATTGATGAACTATGTGTGGTATGATAGAAATGTACGGTGTAAAGAAAATTGTAATCGCTCATTTGTGAACTGAAGTCATTAAAAGTTTCTGCTGCATAACTGAAAAAAAATCCCCAAGTCCCCGTAAAATGTCATATTTTTTTCTTTTCTTTTTTTATGAAGTGGGCTTTCCTCTGATTTTTAGCAGGTGCAAAGTAAGGGGTATAGGGGAAAAATTTTCCACTGATAAATTGACTTTACAAAATATCTATGCTTGTCAATGATAAAATAAGAGGCTTTTAAAGAGAGGCGAGATATCTCGTCAATGCCGCTTAAAGGGTTAATCGCATTTTGAGAATTCATTACGAAGAAAATTCACGAAACATCGAAAAGCAACAGCATCATTAAATACTTATTAATGTATTTTAGTTTCAATAATTATTGAAATAGTTGAAGAATTTTAAAATTTGCTGTTAAAAAAACATTACTGCTTTTATATAAAAACAACCAATGAGAGAAACTTTGGTGGCGAGAATTGATCTGAAAACAAAATTTATTCAGAAGAAATCATAGGGCCGTAACCAGGGGGGCATTCGGGTCTGGTGCCGAATTAACTTTTTGCCTTTCTTCGACCAAAGGTTTAAAATTATGGGGGGGGGGGGGTTCACGGTATATATGCCTGCTCCAGATGACCAATTATCTCACTGGCGTGCAAAACTTGAGTGTGGCTGAATGAATGAACGCCAGGGTCCCTGCCACCGGACTTATCCCGTTGCCGAGATCTCTTCCAGCCCAGCTTCGTGGCAGAGTCTGGAACAAAGTGAGTGTGTGTACACCTAACAGTCTGCGTGTGTAGCTAGTGTTGTGTATGATATTTCAGTGCTGTGCCATCTATACTTCAAATTGTGAGTGAAGTGTAATGATTGAATATTTGTAACGTTGTAGGCCTGTTGCTCTCAGAGGCGAGACTTTTTAACGGGGAGATCGGCTCGCATTCGCACCTTGAAGTTGCGAACCACAGAAAATCAACTTCAGCCGACCACCACTGTGGGGTTCGAACCCGGATCCTCACATCGCGAGTCCGTCACTATAACCACTCGACCACCACAGCGGCACTTGAGTGTGGCTGTGATTTTGAAGCATACAGCCACTAAATTGAAAAAAATGGGCTTGTAGTGATAAGCATGGTGAATACTCAGCATTGTAGAAAGATGATTCGATTCCATTGGTGAAAATTTGTATGGTTGAATGTGATTGTGTTTCACCATATACTGTCTTCCCTATGGAGAATACGCTTTTACACCCTCCCCTTTCCCATCTACTGTATTGCATTGTGTATGCTTATTTAAAATTTCTCGCAACTAGTATTGTCGTGGCCCGAGCCAAGTACCTTGACCACCCCCTTTTCTTATATTTGTATATTTAAATGTCATTGTCATGCATCATATCTTGCTTTTTTTCTAAAACGTGCCGCGCCTCCTCTTTTTGTATTTCATCGTGTACACTAATATGCAATTTCTCACAAATCATCTTCTCACTGCCCGAATCAAGTACTTGGACCACCTACACTTCCTGTCACAAAATCGTCCGTTCCAAATTGATTAAATTTGTTACAATAGTATAACTGTGCGTAATGTTTTTAATTTTAGTTTCACGCCCAACCCTTCTTTCCATCTGAAAAAAGGGGTATCATTGTTTGACCCTTCTCCTTTTGCTCCATATGATTCCTTACAGAACTACGGGAGTGGGGGGGGAGGACAATAAGTCCAAAATTTTTGCATGCCAATATGCTACAAGCTGTACATATTTTGGACACGGACAGTTCAAAGCTTATTTGTTTCAGAAAATTTAAATTAATTGTATATTATTACTTTAATTTATATCAATATGAGATATACTGCCTGGAGTAAAAAGTTAAAAAAAGATATTATCCTGGAAAAAAACTACACTATGATACACATTGGGGGATAACCAACTGGCCAAAAATAAACGAGCATTTTCTTTTAAACATTTCTGAACTGTTCTTGATAGTCTAATATCCGTTAAACATTATGAAACCCCTCAACTCATTCATGTCTAGTATATGTTCGATGATTTTGGTAACAATTCCTCATATTTTATCATTTTTGATTGCAGCTTTTCAAGTCGTTGTGTCCTCAACTTGCACAAGAGAGATTACCATCTTTCTATTCAATCTCACGAGTCATCGTATATCTCTGGACTGAACTTTATTTCTGTGGCCTTCAGAATTCCCTTTCACGATGTCACTCACACCACCGGGACCTCCTACAAATAAACGGTCGCCTTCGAGCTCTTCTTCAGCTCCGAATTCCCCTGTTGATGCTTTGCCATCGACTTCGTCAGTTTCAGATTCACCTGCTGAACATTCGAACTCTTGTATGGACTTGTCTGCACACTCGGGGTCTTCACTCTCACAAGAAGATGTATCAAACAAATCACCAGTTTCTGCTTCATTGCCGTATTCCTCCATAAGGCTATCGCCACCATCTTCATCAGGTATATACTCTCCTGTGGAGCTGTTGAATTTGCATATGAATCCCACCTATGAATCATCTTCAAACTCTCTTAATAAGAGTTTGTATTCAACTCCGAATTTCGCATTGAACTCGATTCAACCTGAAAGTAATTCATCTTCGACACCTTTGTACACTTCCGAAAATAGCTTCACTTCAACTAAAAATGTTCTGGATTTTTCAGACAATCTCGCAAGAAATTCGTACTCACTTTCGTATGCTCCAGAAGGTTCACCTTTGACTCATGACACATTAGCATCAACAGACTTGAGTCCAGATGGGATCCTCATTGAATTACCAGAGTCTCGAAAGAGCAATGTCGAAAATAATTTCTCTTCAACTACGAACTCTCTGGCTTCCTCGAACAGTCTCGTAATTATTACGTCTCCATCATCTTCTTACACTCCAGTAAGAAGACTGCCTTTGATTCCTGACACACCACCATCTCCGGATTCCCCTACAAGGAATTCAATTTCGCCTTTTATTTACCCTGAAGAAAGGGACCCTTCATTGATTCCTGACACACCAACATCTCCGGATTCCCCTACAAGGAATTCAATTCCGCCTTTTATTTACCCTGAAGAATGGAGACCTTCATTGATTCCTGACACACCAGCATTCCCATATTCCCCTACAAGGAATTCGTCTCCACTTTTTTTTTACCATGAAGAAAGGAGCTCGCCTTTGATTCCAGACACACCAAATTCTCCGGCACGGAATTGGTCTTCCCCATTTTTTTACCACCAAGGGAGGGATCCACTTTTAATTCCTTACACACTGGTATTCCCAGATTTCCCGGCAAGCAATTGGTCTTCCCCATTTTTTTACCATCCAGGGAGGGATCCACTTTTAATTCCTTACACACTGGTATTCCCAGATTTCCCAGCAAGCAATTGGTCTTCCCCATTTTTTTACCATCCAGGGAGGGATCCACTTTTAATTCCTTACACACTGGTATTCCCAGATTTCCCGGCAAGCAATTGGTCTTCCCCATTTTTTTACCATCCAGGGAGGGATCCACTTTTAATTCCTTACACACTGGTATTCCCAGATTTCCCGGCAAGCAATTGGTCTTCCCCATTTTTTTACCATCCAGGGAGGGATCCACTTTTAATTCCTTACACACTGGTATTCCCAGATTTCCCGGCAAGCAATTGGTCTTCCCCATTTTTTTACCATCCAGGGAGGGATCCACTTTTAATTCCTTACACACTGGTATTCCCAGATTTCCCGGCAAGCAATTGGTCTTCCCCATTTTTTTACCACCAAGGGAGGGATCCACTTTTAATTCCTTACACACTGGTATTCCCAGATTTCCCGGCAAGCAATTGGTCTTCCCCATTTTTTTACCATCCAGGGAGGGATCCACTTTTAATTCCTTACACACTGGTATTCCCAGATTTCCCGGCAAGCAATTGGTCTTCCCCATTTTTTTACCATCCAGGGAGGGATCCACTTTTAATTCCTTACACACTGGTATTCCCAGATTTCCCGGCAAGCAATTGGTCTTCCCCATTTTTTTACCATCCAGGGAGGGATCCACTTTTAATTCCTTACACACTGGTATTCCCAGATTTCCCAGCAAGCAATTGGTCTTCCCCATTTTTTTACCATCCAGGGAGGGATCCACTTTTAATTCCTTACACACTGGTATTCCCAGATTTCCCGGCAAGCAATTGGTCTTCCCCATTTTTTTACCATCCAGGGAGGGATCCACTTTTAATTCCTTACACACTGGTATTCCCAGATTTCCCGGCAAGCAATTGGTCTTCCCCATTTTTTTACCACCAAGGGAGGGATCCACTTTTAATTCCTTACACACTGGTATTCCCAGATTTCCCGGCAAGCAATTGGTCTTCCCCATTTTTTTACCATCCAGGGAGGGATCCACGTTTAATTCCTTACACACTGGTATTCCCAGATTTCCCGGCAAGCAATTGGTCTTCCCCATTTTTTTACCATCCAGGGAGGGATCCACTTTTAATTCCTTACACACTGGTATTCCCAGATTTCCCGGCAAGCAATTGGTCTTCCCCATTTTTTTACCATCCAGGGAGGGATCCACTTTTAATTCCTTACACACTGGTATTCCCAGATTTCCCAGCAAGCAATTGGTCTTCCCCATTTTTTTACCATCCAGGGAGGGATCCACTTTTAATTCCTTACACACTGGTATTCCCAGATTTCCCGGCAAGCAATTGGTCTTCCCCATTTTTTTACCATCCAGGGAGGGATCCACTTTTAATTCCTTACACACTGGTATTCCCAGATTTCCCGGCAAGCAATTGGTCTTCCCCATTTTTTTACCACCAAGGGAGGGATCCACTTTTAATTCCTTACACACTGGTATTCCCAGATTTCCCGGCAAGCAATTGGTCTTCCCCATTTTTTTACCATCCAGGGAGGGATCCACTTTTAATTCCTTACACACTGGTATTCCCAGATTTCCCGGCAAGCAATTGGTCTTCCCCATTTTTTTACCATCCAGGGAGGGATCCACTTTTAATTCCTTACACACTGGTATTCCCAGATTTCCCAGCAAGCAATTGGTCTTCCCCATTTTTTTACCATCCAGGGAGGGATCCACTTTTAATTCCTTACACACTGGTATTCCCAGATTTCCCGGCAAGCAATTGGTCTTCCCCATTTTTTTACCATCCAGGGAGGGATCCACTTTTAATTCCTTACACACTGGTATTCCCAGATTTCCCAACAAGGAATTCGTTTCCGTCTTTTTCTTACCCTGATGAAAGTTCGATATTGATTCCTGATACACCAGCATCCCCGGAATCCCCGACAAGGAATTCGTCTCCACTTTTGTTTTACCCTGAAGAAAGGGGTCCTTCATTGATACCTGACACACCAGCATCCCCGGATTCTCCTGCAAGGAATTCGTTTTCGACTTTTATTTACCCTGAAGAATGGAGACCTTCATTGATTCCCGACACACCGGCATCCCCGGATTCCCCTACAAGGAATACGCCTCCGCCTTTTTTTTACCCAGAAAAAAGGAGTCCGCCTTTGGTTCCAGACACACCAGATTCCCCGGCACGGAATTGGTCTTCACCCTTTTTTTACCATCCAGACAGAAGACCACCTTTAATTCCTTACACAGTGGTATTCCCAGATTCCCCACCAAGGAATTCGTCTCCGTTCTTTCTGTACCCTACAGAAAGAGGTTTGCCTGTGATTCCTGACGCACCAGATTCCTCGGCAAGGAATTCGTTTCCGCCTTTTTTCTACCCTGACGAAAGGGGTCCTTCTTTGATTCCTGACACACCAGCATACCCGAATTCCCCCACAAGGAATTCGTCTCGACCTTTGTTTTACCCTGAAGAAAGGGACCCTTCATTGATTCCTGACACACCAGCGTTCCCGGACTCCCATACAAGGAATTCAATTTCGCCTTTTATTTACCCTGAAGAATGGAGTCCTTCATTGATTCCTGACACACCAGCATCCCCGGATTCCCCTACAAGGAATTCGTCTTCACCTTTTTCTTACCCTTCGTCTCCATCACCTTTATACACTGCAGAAAGGAGACCGCCCTTCATTCTTGGCACACCAGCATCCCCAGATTCTTCTATAAGGAATATGTCTTCGTCTAGTACAGAAATGAGTCCACACTTGAATCTGGCATCCCCAGATTCTCCCATAAGAAATTCCTCTCCCTCATATTTGTATAGGGTAGAAATTGATCCTTCAATTGCCGACAAACCAGCTTCCCCCTTTTTTCTCAAGAGGAGTTCTTCTTCGTTGTTACCGCACTCTTTCGAGAATATTTTGCCTTCAAAGCCGAATAGTTCACAATTACCAGCCCTTCTCACACGGGAACCATTTCCTTTGTCATCACACACCATTGAAAAGATTTCTTCTTTGATTCCGGACTCACCGGCATCCCACGATTCTTCCACAAGCAATTCATTTGGACCGATAAGTAGTCCATCTTTGGCTCCGAACACACCGGCGTCTCTTGGTTTTCTGATAAATTCTCCTCTGTCACTTTCACATTCTTCGAGAGAAATGTCCAACTCTCAATGTCCTCCGTTATATCTGCCTGTTTGTGCTTCTCCAAAGCCGTCACTACAACACTCTTCTTTTCCATCGCTTACGCACACTCTCAGAGAGAGTTCGTCCTCAACATCGGAAGACTTCATATACCCAGCCATTCCCACAAGGAATTCAATTTTGCTTCCTCAGAGAAATTTGGGGAAATGTTCGAATCCGGGTACACCAATATTTCAGTATTCTCTTTTCGCGAGGAGTTTATGTTCATCACCTTCTCACTCGCCCGAAAGCAATTCTTCTCTCAACTCGGACACACCGGCATGTCCCGATTATATCGAGAGTAATTCGTCTTCATCTCTTTCGTGCATTCATGACTTGAGTCAAACTGCGTTCCGCGAGTCTCCGGATTTTCTAATAAATAACTCATCTCACTCACTTCCGCATTCTGCTGAGGAACAATCGACTTCCCCTTCATTGCCTTCGTGTTCTGATTTGAATCTGTTACCCACGTTTCCTCCACCAACTTCATACACTCTTGAAGGTGGTCCGATTTCGACCTCAGACGCACAGGCATCTTCACAATCTCATACAGAGTTCCTGCTTAGGTCTCCGGGCTCCCTGGCAGAGCTATCAGTTTATTCTTCAGAATCGGAAGAAGAGCCTCCTGTGAAAAAGCAAAAGACATGTTTTTAGTTTTTTGATATTGCTAGGTGATTGCTAGATACTGCTAGACTGTGATTTGAGAACAACGAAGATCTCATCACAAACTGAACAACGAAACTTCAAAGACACTTGGGAATGCCACCTGGCAGTCCACTGGTTAAGGAACTATCTTCTGACTGTTGGGAATACGTGGTAATCACGTAATAAAAAAATCTGAAGACATCAAGCGACGAGCGGAAGACTTCTTGAATATCAGAGCGTAGCTTCCGTGTGATAATTTCGAGCCCTACATTCAAGATGTCCTGTCATTATGCCGCCAAGTCAATCCATCAATGGCATGTGACCAAAAAATGTTATATCTCATGAAGGAATTGCAGAGGTTCCTGATGAAGAAAGAAGCCGCTTCAGTGGAGTAATTCATCTGTAAATGCCAACAGATCGAGGAGACGTCGTCTAATCAAGCCGCATTATGGAAAGCTATCAAACGTGATTGCTGTATTTGCTACAAACACAGAGAGTTTTTCAACATTGGTCCGATTCATTCTCAAAGAATAAATTGAATGAGTCAATAATTCCTCTGACAACTTCGTTTGCACGAGATGAAGAAACTGAAAACCATGAAGAAATAATCCAAGGAGATACAAAACACGATCCAAGACACTCTAGCTCCTCTCACCCAAGACGAGACAGAATCCTTGATGCTCATTGGACGTGATAAAAGAAATTCCTAGAAAACCAGACCGAGACTTCAGCAGCAATCGGCAACGCCAACCGTGGAAAGGAAGACTGATCTTCGGAGTACAATCTTGAAATGTACCGATCTGTTTCCATTGCGGACGAGCAGGACATGTGATAAGTAGAGTCCGGAAGTTCAAACAAAATGCCATAAATGTCTTTTTTTGCCTATTTTGAAATTTTTTTTGGTAAAAATGACTTTTTAAAATTTTCGTGTCATAAATGTGTGTGTGTGTGTGCCTATTTTGACATAGTTTTAAATTTATTAGTGAATTTCAGAGGCCATAATCTGTAAAACTCTGGTATTTTCAGCACTGAAAACTTCAAAAGAATTGGTCTTTTTAAAAATTTTCCAACTCTCAGTATTGATCATCAGAAAGTCCTCCACCTCTTCCAACCCCATTTAGACGTAAATAAGTGATCTGAGAGATCGGTGTGGCCATGCGTTAACTTTGTTTTAACCGGATGGCATTAGGTCTGAATGATTTTGTTTCAGATGAACGCAGCCCGTGTTAGAAAAGCAGAGGAAAACTAGATTTCTTTTTCTCTCCACATGAGCGAAACATAATATGTTTTGGACTGCGTTGTATGTGTATAGCTGACCGATGACTGTCCCAAGAGGTCATGACGACATGGCTCACACAAGGCGGGGTAGGAGTAGACAGGGCTCTGGGGCCCAAGGTGTTTTGATTTTATTTTTTGTACCATAAATGCACTGCAAACAACCATGGCTACTTATTAAACATGCATATTTAGTATTCGATTAAATTGATCAGATATAGCCATGTCTCAACTATAGAAATGATAATGATTATTTCAAATAATACAACAAATAAACGAGAATTATTCGCAACTCGAAGAAGCACCACAGATCATTTTCTCTACAGGCTCCGCGTCTGGTAATGGTGGCCCTGGAATTGGCCAAATCCTGAGGATCTACTATCATTTTATTTTGAGCTTGAAATTAATTTAACTTTGATAATAAAGCAATTATTATGAACTAAAATTAAAACACAATTGACAAATTAAGTGCAACCAATTTTTCAGCTAGTTTTTGGATTCTTAATACATTTTGTTTGCAGTTATTTTTTGCTTCCTTCCAAAAATTATAAATGCCTTTTTTAGTGCCTATTTTGGGCATATATTTTAAGTGCCTTTTTGCCTTCCTATTTCGACCATTTTAAGTGCCTAAACTTCCCGGGCTCTAGTGATAAGATATTTCCGCGATCGAAGACCTGACCTGTCAGAAGCAAAAGTAAGGATAAAACCAAATCAGTTTCAACCACTGGGTTCTAATTTTGTAGCCGAGTATGGACGTGATATTGAAAACGATGACAGATGTTTATAGAAGCAGCTCTTCCATATGCCAGACGGCAATGCAGTTCGCCGACAGTCTCGTTTTCTAGGTCACCGTCCAAGCCACTCGAACCAATCGGTTCATTGAGGAAAACTAGTGAGACCGCAAGGGAAGAAAACCAATCCTTCAGTTCATACAGCAGCTAAATTGGTGAAAAATTCTGTATGTGTAAACTCGGTATTGTATTAAACTCAGTCGGAGAAGATTATTTTCTCAATTTCATGTTGTAAAAAGAAATAAATGAAAATAGTAATAATATAATATTATAAATTATTTTATCACACTGCAGAAAACATCACGCGAACAAGAAATTAGCCTTACTAACGAGACGCGAATACGCATTTTTTTGTGACTTTCTCGTAACAGCGATGTAAATGTTACAAACACAAATATCCTTCACTCAGCTAACTCAGCAAGAGTGCAAGGTGGGGAACGCTTATGTTTCCACAATAATTGAAGGGCTTGCGGCAAGAAGGGGTGGGCTCCATTTCTGGCTGTTTTGATGCACTTTTTTCATTTGGTGCTAGACGAAGATAACTCCAGCAGTGAGTTTACGTGTTTCTCAATAGATAGAGCTAACACCATCATAGCATTGGGCCAAGAAAAGAGCCAAAAAAAAGTGGCTTACTCCTTCTTAGCCCAATGAAGAAAAATGGAGATAACCTCAATCTCAATTATAACATGTAACAATGCCAACCATTGCCATTTGCATACATTAATTTTCAACAACTCAACCAATAAAGACCGAATCTAATCTCTAGCTGGTGATTGATATGAGGATTATTTAGATAACTTTTAATACTTATAAATTAAATTTCAAATTTACGTTCTAGGGATAGAAAGAGGAGACGGATTTTAGGCAAATTTAATCCAGGTTCGCAGATATCACAAAATTTAACAAATCAAGTTTTAAATTTAATAATCAAACTCTTTGACGCGATGCAATATTACGACAATTAATAATCCTCAATAGTTATTAAACATTTATTCTGAGAAGATGAATTAGTCATTTTAAAACTGTGGAATTTCATCAGGATCCCGAGTCCAAGAATTGGCATATGTACCCCTTTGGAGGGACTTCTGAAAAATACCTGTGGGAGAGGATCATCAGACACATATAATTAGCTTCGCAAACAGATAGATATTTAGGAGAGAAACAGTGAGGTTTTCTCTTTTTCTTTGTTGAAAGATTGTTCCATGAAATTATATAACGTGGCTCGAAGGTGATAGAAAGTTAATTTTGCTGCCCTTGTGGATGTGTCTTTCGGGTGACCGCTGTCTTAGCCTGAAATCTTTTGGTGTTGGAGAGGAGTAGAAATGCATCTGCAAGAAGTACGTCAGTCTGGGATTCCTTCATTATGTTTGTCGTGGTAGGACCTGGAATCCTCCGGTGAAGCGACGGGGCTACTGGTAGCAGAGTCCAGGGCTATATAATAAGGGCTGCTTCATCCCTTTGAAGTCGTGCTTGCCACCTTGGTTCAGTGGGCGTGGTAACGTAGCTGCTGCATTACGTCACTACTCTGATACTTTCCAGCTCATCATACACGCGCTATTCGCGTTGCTTATTTGATTGTTTTAAGTGAAGGATTTCTCGTTTATAGTGTTGTTTTAGTGTCAGTGGTGGGGGGCATGTAGTATTTTTGATAATTCGTTCTGGTGATCTTTACGTTAATTACTGATAAACAAATATGAGTCGTTTTGCGATTGCCAAACCCGTTTTGGCACCATGGCTCACCAGTGCCCACGAAAGGGGCTCCTTAAGAATGCTATCAATACACAAAACACGACTGGTATACCAGTTTCTGGCCAGGTGTGAATTCGGGGCAGTACGTAGGAATGGGCGAATTAGTGGGCGTCAAGGCCACCCTTACCAGATGCTGGGGCCTCCGAGAACTGCAATTTTTTTTTGTCAACCGAGCTTAAAGTGATTAATTCAAATTAGATGTCAGTTCCCTATTCTAAAAATCTTATTTAGTATTTAAAAAAATGTGTAAAAAATGTTGATACATGAGTAAGTAAAAAAACAGTAAAGCAAAAAAAAAAATTAAATGTTTAATTTTCTAATTTCAGTAAAAAGAATTTACTAATTAATATTTAGTACGACTCACTACTGCTTATTTTCAAATGCTTTTCAACAAAACTTTGCAGCTTAATTGTCTGAATTGACTCACCTTATAAAAAATGTATTCTTCTTGCTTTCACACCAGCAAAGTCCTCTATTACGTCATCAATATTTATTTTATCCACTATGTCTGTTTCGACTGATAATGTCGCTAAAGATGACAGTTAATTTTAAGTGTGAAAAGCTTCTTTCCACACTTGTCACTGTTACTGGAACAGTAAGCATTATCCTATACGCTATGATAGCATTCGGAAAAGGATTTTGGATCTTGTTCATGAACTTTAAAACGTTTTGAATATCATTTGTTAATAACTCGCAAAGCACTCTGACGTAGGAGGATTCTAAATCCAAAAATATGCGTACTATCAGTCATTTTGTTGGTGGCTGAAATTCCGAGCTGAGGCTCCATTTCTTGTGAAATATCATCCACTTCTCTTTTCTCTTTACCAGAAGATTGAATTGCGGGCTGCAGAAATTTTTCAAACGCACCACGTTGGGTGTTAAGATATTGTTTTCGCTTGTCCTTTTTTTAGTCTTTCCACTACTAGACCTACGTATGTTTCCGAAATTCGTCACGCTCTCTTGATGGCATTATAGCTACGAAGATAGCTCTAAGTTGGAAACTTGAATCTTACAATCACACTCACACAGAACAGAAACGTAAAATCGCTGAGAAACTCTGCAAGTATGTTAGATTGAAATGCTCACGGACTGAAAGGGTTGTGCATCCCTGTTCTTTATAAATAAATATCTTAATTATAATTGAGATTCCTAGTTCACATACGTCAATAGAAATGTTTAGTTTTTCTCTACAGATTGTCCCACAATTTACAGGCTCATTTGGAAAATGATTTAAAAAACCGGGAACCGATAGAAATGTGCCATTTGCTGTATCGGTTTTTGGGAAAGCAGTAAATTTTCAGTCAGACAGAATTTCAAAATTAGTTACAAATATTTGTACTGATGGCGCTGCTGTCTAGACAAAACTGAAGTTCGATATTTTCAAAATATCAACCATTCACATCAACAAAATGGCGTAGTCTCGGAATAAAATTCGCAGAAACCTCCGTGCAAACGTTTCAAACGAGATTGACTTAATTGAATGGATTCAAAAACAGAAAGGAGGGCACACACCCTTGATTATGTTTTTTTATTTCAACAACAGATGGCGGCGCTACTAATCTTACCAATAAAATCTGCACAATAATAATTTCCCGAAATTTCCATAATTTGACCATATTTCCTCGAGAAAAATACAGGAAATTTGGTTAGCAAATACATTACCAATTGACGCCAAAATGTCGCCAAATTACGGCGAAATTGACAATTATAGCACAAAACCAATCAAAATTTTCTAAAATACCACAAATAGCTGTTTTCAATGAAAGAGTTTGAAAAGATTTTTAGAATATGTTCATTTGTAGTGATTCGAGAGTTCCGAATGTGTTTTTTTCTCGTTAATCAATTCAATTTTATTTTTTTTATTCCCCACTCAACCTTTTCCCTCAAATGCCCTCTTCCAGAACATTTCCACATATTTGTTTACAGTTTCACTTCGTGCTTTGAATGTGTTTATTCTGCAGAATATGTAATTTAAAAAAAGGATTTTTTCGGTGAAATTCACAGGCCATATCTAGGTTACTTAAAAAAATCAATATGTTACTCTCAACACACAAGATGTTGAGTAAAATCTACAGTATTAAATTAATTAACTTATTCACAGTGCCTTCACATGTGAAAAGCAGCAGGCTTCTAACAAAAAAAAAACATTTAATAAGCATTCTACTCTGTATGGTTGTTTATGTATATAGAAACGTCCTCTCCACTTGCCAATACCAGATTCATCGAAAGACTGGTTATTTGTGGAGATGAAGATTACAAGGAAGAAAATTCATCACTGCCCCCACGGGGACTCGAAACCCGGTCTCTCGCTTGCCGGACGAGTGCTCTACCATCTAAGCTATGGAAGCAGATAGAATATTTCAACCTTGGAGCGTAAGGTTGAAACGCTCCAAGGTTGAAATATTACCTTATATATACCTTATATGTTACCTTACCCCAGATTATTTTACCATTCTTAATTAAACCCGATATCTTGATCCACATTATAGCTATTATTGATGAGCCATCATTACCATGTGGTACCCCCCCCCCCCACAACCTGCAACAGAGCCCTTAGGCTGGGACTCTTGGTAGGCCCTTCTATAGTGAGTTTATAGTATGAAAAAAAAAACCTGACGGGAATCGCCCCGGGCTGGAGAAGAGGCGCTTTTATGGTTTTACCGCCCCGTAGATTGCACAAATTTCGCCGCCCTTCTCCTATTATAGTCTAATGTTCTTGATTACTCTTGCTTGCCCCCTCTCCCTGCTCCTGCAAGTACAACTGCGTCTTTAAATCACTCTTTTAGTCAATCATATGCTTGCACACTCTTGCAGTCACTCACATGCTTGCATACGCTCTTGATCACTCACTGACCTAGTCCCTTATTGTCTCGCAAAGGCGGATTTACATAGGGTTATACAAATTTTGCCGCTCTTCTCCCATTCTACTTATTTTCATGGTCACGCATTCCTCAAATTTGCCGCCCCTATGAACTTGCCTCCCTGGACTATAGCCCGCTAAGAGCCCCCGTGTCGCACCCTGTAAATACACAACTGGGCTGGTGACCTGTCAGCCCCGCCCTTGTGGAACCCATGAATATTACTTATCCCACAAAGCAACTTTTTATTAAGAACTTTATTTCAAATTCGTCTCTGGTGCTTTAGAGCCGGACCAGTAAAAAGCCAAATATTTCCTTTGCCTTTTTTTTTTGAGCATTCCAAAAAAATTACTGATCGGGTTGGTGTGCCAAAATACAACACTGGCCCTCTTGTGACAGAATACAATTTTGTTTCTGATATTAACGTCCCAGGCCCTGTCTGCAGGGCCGTGACTAAGATTTTTTCCGCCTGGGGCAAACTTTATTTTACCCCCCCCCCCCACAACTTTAAAATTCGATAATTTTATAGCGGTTTTTGTTTCTTTGTTCCCATCTAAAATTGCCACCCCCTAAATTTTGCTGCCCGGTTCAGTTGCCCCCCGCCCCCTCTAGTTACGGCCCTGCTGTTTGTTCCAAGTTAACAGAATCAACATCAAAGTATGGTTCAAAAGCGATATACAGGATGTCCTGTGAGTACTAATACAACCTTTATTTCAGCAACTGTCTGTCGTACTGGTTTTATTCCAATTTGAAAAATGCTCAATAGGTTTTCAAAAATTACCCTGTATCAGTTTTGAAAATGAAAATACGGTGTGTCACAAAATAAAAAAATCTAAATTTTATACGGTCCTTTTGTCCTTTAACTTCATATTAGAAAGTTATTGCCTTGTATCTCCTGAAGCCAACAGAAAAAAATTCCATATTTCTAAGTGCAATATTCACCAAGATATTTTAATTCAAAAATGGAGAAAAGTTGTGAAAGAACGGCAGAAACTAACGGGCAATGCTCCTTTTCCTCATTTATGCTGTCCTTTGCGAAATTTTTCCCGATTTTTGAATTCGAATATCTCAACGAATATTTCATTTAGGAACTTGGAATTTTTTGTTTTCCTCAGGAGAGATACGGGGAAAAACAAATTTTTAATTGTAAGTTAGAGGACAGGGGGACCATATAAAAATTTAGACTTTTTATTTTGTTATACACTGTGTATTTCCACTCAAAACTGGTACAGAGTAATTTTTTGAACGCATTTTTTAAATTGAAACTATACTTCTGGGATAAAGGCCGCATTAACACTTACAGTACACCCTGTTTACTAAATGTGTTTATATCTAAACAGTATTTGCAGTAGACCGAATCTTTGAAATATCTCTGAAATGGCCCACATTTCATAAATATGTGAACGAAAAAAACATAGTATTTTTCTCTTTAGCTTCTTGCTTTCATTCTTGAAAAGTGCCCTATTCTTTCTACCTTTTGACTGAAGTTTCGAAACACAGAAGTGATGTCATGAAATCACAACCTACACTGATACCGTCCACTGGTGTGACTGTCCACTTTCGAAGAAAATGTTTTTAGCGGTGTAGAACTTGCTTAACTGATAATTTGACGCGCTGCAGTCGGCAACTGTAGAGATAAAGACTGGGTGTTTCATGTTGCACTTGGGCTCGTCTATCACTACCTTTCGTTTGGCAGAACATGTCACATTCACCCTGTAGATGAGACGATCTGAGGTGTGGGGGGCCTTTCCTGATAAGTGATATCGACGACAAGCTAATTTACCACCCACAAACTTCGGTCATATATCGCTATACGGCGATTTCCAACCAGTGGAGTTAAGGGAGGGAATGAAAGTGCCATCTATCGGTGGTCGCCCCAGGTTCGGTAGGTAAATAACTTTTTTCTGATGTTCTTGCCCGAATTCGAACCCGTGGACCTTGACAGTAACTTTCATTAGCAGAAGACGAGCATCTTACCAGTGCCGCTGTGGTGGTCGCGTGGTCATAGTGGCCGTCAATGAAGAAGGCTATTTCTCCTATTGCCATTGGATATACCGCGAAAAAAGGTAAAGGTATCGCATGCGTCGGCCCGCTATATCCAATGGCAATAGGTGAAATGGCCTTCTTCATGACGTGATGAGCTTTGTGCGAAGGCCTTGTTCTATAGGTGGTGTTGGGTGAGTCCCATCAGTTGTTGTTATTAGTACATGTAATAAAGATTGTAAAGCGATTAAAATTTTGGTTTTGCACCTTACCTTGAAAGTTTTTATTTTAGTGCACTATGTCGTTCCAGGTTCGATGGAAAATTTGGGATCACTTTGCCCATTTTCTAACTCATTTTTTATCTAAAAGTATGAGATCTATTTTGTATCTCAGAGTACCATTTTTTTTTTAATTTATCAAGGGAGAGAATGAGAAGATCTGTAAGCTTCCAAGAGGAAGATATTTACTGAGCCCTTACACAACTGAAAGTGAGGAAAAAGGCGAGATTTTGAGTCAAAATAGCATTCAGTCGTAACCACAGAGTTCCGAAATTGACGATTTCGTGATAGTAAGACTTTTGGGGAAAAATCCATCAAACACTACATGGCTAAAATTATGAATCAGTGTGATGATGATTTGGAAGGTTTTTTTTCTGAGAAAAACAAGGAATAAAGGGGAATCTTTCAATTTACCTCAGGTGCTGGATGAGGCGAGTGTTTCTCCCAATGTGACATTGTACTCAAACCAGCTCTCCCATAAAGCAGCAATTCTCAACCTTCATTTTCTAGCGAAACCAATTTTTAGTATATAATTTCTGTGGCGGTACCCTATATATGCTTTACTGTTTCATTTACTTATTTATCAAATTTACCAGTTCATTTTATTTTCTTCGAGACGAGATTTGTAGCTGCGGAGCACCTGGAAGGTGCACATGGAACCCCAAGAATAAATGTCTTCCAGTTCAACGTAGACTCCTCTAGATGTTTCTGCAATTCAATTTCAGATTATTTCCGTTTCTTTTTTTTGATTAATTCATCCAATTTGAATGGTTTAAGAGAGATGAGTTTTTTCTAATAATTTATATTTTTTTGTTGTAAAAGTGGTTCTCTTAACACCTTGTGTTAGTCACATTACTCTAAATCCACTCGTGGCCTTGTTATATACACAAATCAGATGGTGGGCAAAGTCACCCCATTGTGCCGGGTTTTCCCACCGTGATTTTTTTCATAAAAAGGAGATGAGGTCCATTAAAATAAAATACATAAATCATACCTGCTAACCATGTGAAATAAACATAAAAATTTTATTTTCGACCTTTAATCAACGGGGTTGAATGAAAATTTTTTAATTTTAAAACTGTGGGCAAAGTCACCCCAGTTGGAGATACTTTATTGCCAGTTCCGGTCTCATTGTTATCCCATTAAGTAAATTAGATTCACCTGGAAATGAAACAAAAAGTGCGTAAAGCATACGAAATTTTATTTCTTCGAGTGATAAGACTAATACATTTTTGAGTGATACACCGTATTTCAAACATTAAACACATCATATTCACAGAAATAAATCATTTCTCACAATATTGGCACTTGTGTTTGGCGAAATAGAACGCAAAAGAACGAAATACCTATGGCTAACTCAATCTGCATGCTTTGAACAGAGTATAAATAATTCAGAAATGTGTTTTTTGCTTTTTAACAGGTGGCTCTTCATCCGACTCTGCAACAGAATCTCGAAACCTGGTTAGCAAACCTGCAAGAGATTCCAGGGATGCTGGTAGGTACGAAGTGCAAGATTGGTTTTCTCCGAGAACATGCGAAGGCAATGAACTGCAAGAAGATGTAACTGAAAACTCTGGAGGAGAAGGTGAAAATATGTTTGAAGACTCAGATAACTGTTCAGGACCTGCAGGAAGCAAAGACGGAACAAAGAGTCCATAAGTAGAACGCAAAGGTGACGGATGCAGGTTCCTTGCAGAAGTATCCGAAGTTTCCGAATTACTCTGAGATGAAAACATCCCAATTTCGGGGATATACTTAAGGGATGAAGACGAACGTCTTGTTGGAAGATCCAGAGGTACCAAAATATCCATATCTCGGCTTTCTTGAAAAGTGCAATTCTGATTTCGAGGATTTGAATCTCTTTTAGAATTAATTGGAAGAGACAGTGGCGATGACAAATTGGCATCAGGAGAAGTGGGAGCTGAAGAAGAGCTAGAGGACAACTGCATTTGTGTTGGAAATCTCGGTGGAGTGAATGGCATCTGTGCAAGAATGTGCGAATATCACAAAAACGCAGTAGAATCTATCCTAGGTGAATACTCCGTAGGTATTCAAAACCAAAATAGTTTCACTGAATCGGGCAACGACTCCAGCAACTGCAAAGAAAATATTTTTAAATTGCAGAAAAGTATAACTAATTGCGTATATACAATGTAAATAAATGCTGTGAATCTATTCTGTTCTCTTATAATGGCATTATCACGCATATTTCAGAATGCTTTATTTTGTTTTATGAAAGATGCTTAAATTTATTTTTATTTTATTATAGAAAAATGTTTGCATTTCTTCGAAATATACTTCGAAATTCGCTAGCGATACGATGTGACTTATACTTTCCAGTGTATCTCTTCTAGATATCGATGTTACCCTCAACTGGTTTCTTTTTCTGCAAGTTTCTTGCAAAATGAAGCAATATTATATGTGGTTATTATAGAAGTCAAAACCGGAATATCTGAGCAATCGAGATCGGTTCCAGTCAATCACCCAAATTGATTTATGGTGTTAATTTTTGACGACTCACACACCGTAATGAAGTTGTATCTTTATACAGGATGGGCAAAAAGTCCGTAGCAAGTTTAAAAATGAATAAAAACCGGAAAAATAACCGAAATAAAAAACGGTTTGCAGAGTTAGATTCACTATTCGCTAGGTCACGGGAATTTTTTTAAGACAGGAAATAAAATAACTCATAAAACGCCGATAGGTGGCGCTGGTACGAGCGACTTCGGTGGAAATATGTAAGTGAGACGATTATAAGAACTTGCGCTTCTAATCCACAATCAGTTCACCGTTGTAAACCGTGTATGTGAACAAGGATGCTGAGTGCGAAGGATAAAGCTTCGTTGGTGGAGTTGTTTTACGTGAACCAGGAATCAGCAACCATTGCCTTTCGTAAATTCCGATTTCAGAAGAATGTGAGGACTGGAAAAGAGACAGCGACAAGTCTCATAAAGCTTGTTTAGCGGATTGAGGAAACTGGAACGCAGGAAGATCGTGTAAGAGCCGGACGACCAGAAGATGTTTAAGGAAGGCAAGTCCGCCGCGTGTTGCAGCCGAAATGGAAGCGTTAGGGTCCGGATCAGGTGCAGAGACCAGCAGTGCTCGTGAAGCTGCCAGACGCTTTTGCTTACCACCATCTTCGGTAAGCAATATTCTTTATGGAATCCTTGATCTGTACCATAGGCGTACGCAGGATTTTCTCGGGGATGGGGGGTTAAGATTTTTTTCCCTTCTGAGGGGGGGGGGTTACGTTTTTTCCTGCAAATAACACTATAATCTTGGCTCAAGGGGGAATTAGAACTCCAAACCCCCCCCCCCCCTTTGCGTACGCCAATGATCTGTACCCATACAGATTGCAGTCGTGCAGGGAAGCATTTGCGAGGTGGGCTTTTTCCAGAATCGAACAGAATCCCACCTGGGTCTTTAACATCTTGTGGGCAGATGAAGCTCATTTTTGGCTTCATGGGTGACGTTAATACCCATAACTGTCGCCTCTGGGGGACGTCTAATCCCCGTGAGTACACACAGAAACCATTGCATTCCCCAAAAGTGACAGTGTGGTGTGGGTTCACAAGTTCGTTTATCATAGGACCCTTCTTCTTTGAAACGCAGTGCCCAGTAAATGGGTGGAAAACGGCTACGGTGAATACGCAGCGTTATTTAACGCTTCTCGAGAAGGACGCACGACGCGAGAAGGTCGTGCCATGTTTGCGTGAAAGATATGCGCTTTCTACCGTCACGTTTATGCATGATGGAGCAACTAGTCACACTGCTACTCCGGTCAGGCATTCCTGATACAGACGTTCAGGGAAGACAAAACCATTATCAGGCGTAGCAGGTTCCCATGGCTTCTTCGGTCTCCAGATTTGACGCAGGCAGACTTCTGGTTGTGGGGGATATTTGAAATCCCGGGTATATCGATCCGGTTCATCCAATCTGTCGGAACTGAAAGATGCAATCCGCCGAGAGATGTCATGTATACATCTGGACCTGTTGCACTCTGCCGTTGCTGGATTTGTGACTCGCCTGCAACATGTTATCCCATAGTTTCCCAACCTTTTTTGTCCCCCGCCATCGCCCCCTTCTTCAGAATTTTTTTTCTCCCATCGCCCCCAACGCAATCTAACCCATAGGATCCTATGTTATACCCGCAGCTTCTACCGCTCCCCTGGAACATTCCATAGCCCCCAGGGGGCGTTAACGCCCACGTTGGGAATCACTGTGTTATCCCCTGTGGTGGTGGATGTGGAACACATACTGCTGTAATAAACGATTTGCAGGCATTCTGTTCGTTATTTTCGTATCTTTTCTTTGACTTGTGTACGTCAGCGTTCAGTAACGCATGGACCCTCCCTGGCACGGCCGGGGGGCCTCAAGAGAAGAGGGGCCTCAGAAATACGAGAAGTAGGTGAATTTTTCGAGAATTGGCCAGGTAAGGCCTCGGAAAAATCAGGTAATCCTCAGAAAAAAATTAGCCCGGGGGCCCATAATGCTCTTAAGACGGCCCTGTCAGCGTCACCTATCGGCTGTTTTTGAGTTATTTTTGTCCTGTCTTAAAAAAAATTCCCGTGACTTAGAGATGCTAACCCTGTGCAAACTGTTTTTTATTTCGGTTATTTTTCTGGTTTTTATGAATTTTTAAAGTTTTTACGTGGACATTTTGCCCACCCTTTATATATATATATATATATATATTGACTACAGCCACTTTTTTGATCTCGTCGATCCATCTTGCGTGGGTACGCCTTCTCTGACGTTTAACACCACGGGGGTACCAACCCAGAATACTTGTGGTCCATCTGTTGTCCTGTCTTCGTGCAATATGTCCCACCAGCTCATTTTTATATATTTATATATATATAACTTTATTTCGATCGCATATTCCGGTAGCATCATCATAGGCCAATTTACTACGGATTGAAATAATCTAAGTAGGGGTGACTTACATGGTAATAAAGAGCTCTATGAAATGAAAGGAGAAGGGAAAGAAATCTTCAAACTTCAATAAATTTATCTGCTGACCAAAAAAGACTGACAAATTTCAGAAGCCGAAAAGTTCGGGTCGTAAACTTGCTGAAGTGGTCCCACTTTTAAAAAAAATGGGAGAGAGACAATGTGTTAAACTATCATCCAGTTAGTTTTACAACCTCACTCTCGAAAAATTTGGAAGCCATCATTAGAAGCTAACTGGTGAAGGATAACAATTTACTGTCAGATAACCAGCATGGGTTTAAGTATTAAAAGTGGTATCCAACCGATTTCCCGTGCTTCTACACTACTAAGGGAGGTAAAAAATGTGGAAGTTTTCTATCGAAATTTTTAAAAATCATTTGATTGAGTCCAATATGGAAAATTCTTCAAGCGTTCATATGAAACCGGGAAAGGAAGGGCCTTATTGAATTGGATATGCGATATGTAACTGAGGGAATGGTCAATTTTCGGTCAATATCAAGAAAAGACTACGAAGGCTCTTGGGTTAACTAGTTTTTCCCGTCGCATCAGACATTTGACATAAAAGCAGATAAAGACGGCTTTCCACATTCTTCTGCAGCCTGTGCATACCACTCTACAAAGTAATCCCCACAAGATAGATGTTTGCCCAATATAGGAGCGTTATTTTCTTTGAGCAAGTCAGGAGGCCAAAAGAGCCAGATAGTGGCAAAAATACTAGAGAATTTTGAAACGGAATTATAAAACATGTGTTATTATAAACAAAGGATGAAACATGGTTTCATTATTTCTATATTATCACAAAAGTATGAAATAAGGCATGGGGCGTCGGCGCCGGGGGTGCTCACGACTGCAAACCGCGTAGTGCAGCATAAGTCCGTTATAGCGAGTAAATGGCTTATAACGTCATTCTCGATATAACGTGTGATTTGCAGGCGATTGACAGAGCTAATGTAACAAAAAACATCCGTTTATAACGAGAAGTCCGTTATAACGACAATCAGAGGCGCCGACATGAAGAAAACATTTTGGGGGGGGCTGAAAGTTTCTGGTCGTCCCGTATATACATGACTCAAGCACGTACGCATGAGAGGGAGAATGCATTGCACTGTTTTTTCAGAAATTATTATTATTATTACGAAATTTATTTGGGGAGGGGCTCAAATGGTGTCAGCTCCTAAGCTCCGTCGCCTATGACGGAAAATTTTCTCGTGATTGTGAGCTGTCGTTATAACGGACTTGTGCCGCATTTATGTTTATTTTTCTCCAGCCGACAAAATTTCCTCGTGACCAATTTGTGATTATAATAACTTAATTTTACCAATATCACCACCAAATTAAAAATAATATATAAATATTTTTAATAATATTAGTCACATGTACTCACTCATTCCCAAGAAATCCGTATGATCTGTCCAGAGAAGCATGAGAAATTCACCAACCAATAACATTTAATACATTGAATCAAGTTACATTCAACATCAACGCATCTCAAATTTCCATTGTCCGAATGATGAGAATTGATATATTTTTGGTATATTTTTTTTGCACTAAATTTGTTAAAATCACAAAAACTTCTTTTGAAAGGAATTCTCAATGATTACTGCAGAAGATTTTAGCTTTAACAACACTCGGTCAATCAAAAGTAACATAATCATATAATTTCACAAAATTTAACGTTTTATTAAAATTTCCGAATTTCAATCAATTTCTAGATATTTTATAAATCACCAGTTCATAGTAATACATTTTTTTCAACTTTAAATTTTTTAATCATCAATGGAAATTGAATCTAAAGACGCCTTCCAAAAAAAATTTTCTATTTTAGCACATCTGTTGACTTAAACATTAAAACAATAAAACGGAGAGATAAATAGCAATTTTTATGAATTTTCTTTTAAAAAAGCGTATTCAAATTGCTTTAAACTGTTGATTTTAAAACTTACACGAGATAAACTGGACGAGAGAGATGTTTCACCACGTCATCAAAGTTGAATAAATTGTGATGGGTTGCACATATCATATTGGTCTCTTCACCTTCGGTTGATCATTCTACATTTTTCAGCACAGTTAATGTGGTTGCCAACCTTTTGGACACACCACGAGCTAATAAACTCATAATTTTAAATCCCACTGACGACATTTTTCAAGTTCATAGTTAATTTAACGAACTAAAATTTCAAAAAAATATGGCGAGTAATTCAAGATAAAAAATTCGTGTGTTCATTATTTCCATAATTTTTTAAATACTGAGAAAAATGTTCTGATTAGAATAAAATGGTCTGATGATTAATGACGTCTCAGCCGGGAATGCTGTGGGTGTTGAACACCCAGAGCTAGGCGTGGACTCGGGGTGATACGTCGAGAAGATCGGTTTAGCTTGTAAGTTCGCTGCATCGCTCAGTTTTGCACAGACCTATTTTTCTCGGTTCTTGAGGAGGGGATGGTTACCCACCTTCTGGAACCATGCCTGGCTCAAAGTTCCAGAGATCGATCTTATCTATAAAATTTTTGTTTATTATTAATTTAGTTTTTATTAAATTCAATTCAATTAGTGCAAAGTGTCTAGCTCTCTCACTATTGGATGAGGGTTGGGAGGCCCCGATAAGACGAGAAGGACGAGAGGAAAATATTGTCCAAAAGGGGCTGAAAGAAGAATGAAAGAGGTATTTTCGCCGGGACAGTGGTGAAAACTGGTAAAAACCAGGGAAAAACTGGCAAAAATTGGTTTCATGGAAAAAACAATTTTGACTCAACGTGTATCATATGTAAATGAGACATAGAAATCATTACAACAATCAATTTTATAATCTGATGGAAAATACATATACAAATAGAGATACAGTCGGTGCTCGTTTTAATGACCCACACCCACAATATAGCGAACATTCCATTACAATGACCTAGGAAAAGTCCCCACACCCTAGCTCTGGGCCGGGCAATTCTCATCTTTTTTGGCTTTTTTACGCAATAAATGAATTATAGAAGGACCCGTCCGGGATGATCATGGCCGTTGTAGAAATATACAATTCTTTTGCAGTGATTTTTTTTTAATGATCCTAGACATGAATATATAAATGTGGGGAGTATGGATTTGTTTTATGCATGACAAAAACCTATTTTTATCAGGACTTTTTTACTCTAGTTTTTCCTGGTATGGCAAAAACTTACCAACCCTAAAAATGATCGAAAACAACTAGAAACCGGACTAAAGCAACCAGAATTAATTTTAATCATTATTTGGATGACCATACGTCCAGTGACGGATTAAAGTCGGCTCCAGGTGGTGCAAAAGAAAATATTGGGCTCCCTTAAATTAGAAAAAGTGTGAAGTTTTGGTTTTTCGAGGTGCTTTAGAAGTCGGGGCCCTGGGTGCGCGCTCGGTGCGTCCGCCGTTAAATCCGCCTATGCATACGTCTCGTATTTCCCGGAACATTCCTGTATTTTCACGTGATTTAATAATAGGCTACTAGTGCACAGGAAATTTTTTGAAAAGGACTAGACAAACAACTAGCAACTAGATGGGTTTTTTACACCCAAATGGCCAAGAAAAAGGCCAGATCTAGTTAGAAAATTACTAAATTGTCAACACTGTCCTAGCTTGAGAGCTGGCACTAAAGAGACATCAAACACAAACTTTAGAATGTAAAATAAAAACAGGAAAATATTTTACCTTTTTTCCGATGTTAAAATGTAGATGTTGATTTCTATCATTTTTCAATGATAACAAGACATCAATACAAAAAGCACACAAGAGATGTAAAACAAATACTCAATTTAAAAAAAAAATCTGAACATAAAGTAATTTTACACGAGTCCGCATTTGCAAATAATAAATTCTCAACATGAAATTCCCGGTTATAATAATTTCAAATTTCATCTTACGTAACACAGATCCTCCTGAAAAGGCGTTGACAAATGATACCCCAGGTCTTGATTGGTATTTTTTTATGGTTTGTTATTACTGTATGGCCCGCTTGAGAGTGACCGTTGGCTAGTTTCATCACAAAGAGATACTGTCAACACCACATCCCCCAAAGATAGACCCACGCCATTCTCTCCTTCCCCACCCCTCCAACTTTTACAAACATTGGAGATTCAATAGTAGCGGAATCACTCTTCAAGTATTGTATATTCACATAGTGGGGTTCAGTATACACAGAAACAGTCATAAAACCTCAATACAGTGGAACACTCGTTTATACGACTCTCATTCCAATACGACTTTTACTCATTCATTTATACATGTTTGGCTTCAATACAATACAAATACAACGCCACAACAGGCAGATTGCCCAACGAGATGACTGACTTAAGAACACCATGGATCCCCGAGCCCTACCTACTACTGCTACACTACACATCCCACCGAATCGGTACATGCGGGAATGTGCGTGTACGTGTAGTGAAACCTGACGGGAAGTTTTTTGTTTCTTTGTAATGCTTGTTATGTGTAGTGCTGCCATCTGCCACCAGTTTTTTCTAACTATGAGTGAAGTGTTATGATTGAATGATTTATCGTTGTAGGACTGTTGCTCTCTGTGGCGAGACTTTTTAACGGGGAGATCGGCTCGCATTTGCGCCTTGAAGTTGGGAACCACAGAAAACCAACTTCAGCCGACCACCACTGTGGGGTTCGAACCCGGATCCTCGCATCGCGAGTCCGTCACTATAACCACTCGACCACCACAGCGGCAAAGTTCATTCGGTCGCAGTTCATTCCTATACATTTTAATGTTAAAATATTTAATTCATTAGACGCACAACATCAATTACACGGCGTTTTCATTTCAACTGGAACCCCGAAACTCGGTAAAAATTTCATTTTTGTCCATAGGATTTCAATTTTTTTTTGTAGGTAGCAAAAGACGTCACTGAAATTAATATTTTTACGAATATTATCGCCGGAAAAAGCAATAATTTTTAGTATGATTGCAAACGGATACATAAAAATTCAGCAAGCTGATGACCCCTTTAAAGAGGGCTCTAAAATCGTTTGTTTATTGTAAGTTTTTGAGAACTCTGGAAACGCGCAGCAAGCCATAAACAAAATAATTTACATTTTTCGAAATGCAACTATATTAGATGTACAGACCATACTACTTCTTCGCATACTACATGTTCCTTCCGAGTTTTTCCATTGTGTTAGTGCTTCGTTTCCCAGCGTTATTCCTGGAGCATTTGCAACTGGTCTGCTGGTGAGAAACATGTGCAATATATCAGTTCGTTTTTTAATTTCCAGTAGAATTTCGTTTGGTTGTGGTATCTTGTATTCTAGCTGGCTGTGTGGAATCAGCTGTTCTTAATTTCTGAAAAAAAAGAAAAGCCCCCCCCCCTCCCCCACGCCTTCTCTTGAACGTGAAATGAAAATTGACAAAAAATCTGGATGTATGAAAGAGTGAAGTTTGTGAAGAAATTAAATATGCTGAGTTACTTTTGGAGACGGTTGCAAAAAATATATAATGAAAATAAATCTGTAATTATAAACAGTATTGTTCCCAGAAAACCTTACAAATTTGTTTCTAATTTTCTTTTTTTTGGCATTTGTAAAATAATCGTAAGAATCCTGGAGAGAGAGAGAAATTAAATACAGGCAAAGTCATATTGGATTAAATTTATCAAAAAATCGCAATCTCATGACCTTTCTTTGTTTTCTTCACATTCAGTTAACTTTTAAACATAATCCGAAAGTTAAATAAAAATTAATTTCTGAGAATTTGGGAGAAGTTGCGACTAAATAAAAACTGCCGTGATTTGATCTCTCGAAAGTCGTATAAACGGGATTCTCTCTCTCTCTCCACTGTATTTATTTTCTTCATTCCCCCTCTCTTCAGATCTGGAGACCACCTAATGTCCGAATTTGACTGTTCTTGTGCTACTACACTGATGTTTATCTATCTATATTGCTCTCTATAAAATAGAATGTTTAACCCCGGCATCTGATGACAACTCGGTAATTTTAGATCCTTTCTACTCCCAATATAACTAAATCGTTTCACTTTAACGAGCATGAAAATCAATAAACGGTCATATCCTTGGCCTCCGCCATCTGTTCTTTGTCTTTTTATGAGAAGTCGGTCCCTGGAAAACTTATCTTTTCAGTTGAACTTTCCTTTTCCTTTTTGAAAAAGAAAAAAAAAAAGATGTCATAAAACATCGATCTCACAAATGGCGGAATCTTTTTTGCGCAAGTTTTTTCTTTGACTACCTTCATATTCGTTTGAAGCTGCTTCAGGAAAACAAGAAAAGGGCTTTGCCTTTCTATTTGTCCCACCAGTGAAGATAAAAAATGACCACTGGTGGGGCAAATAGAAAGGCTAGCGGTGCAAAATCCCCCCCAGTTAACATGTTAAAAAAAAAAGGCCTGGATTGCTGCAAAATAACACCAAGAAATTCGTCGAGGTGTGCTAGCGAACGAAATGCGTCTTAACTTACGCGCGCTTATAAAGCCTGTTTCTCTACTGGCTCCGCCTTCACACACGTGTACGTTTACGTATTTGACGTACAAGATTTGCATTTTTGTCTAGAAGCAGTGGTTTTACATTCAGTTCAGTTCTTTTCATGAAATTCGATAAAATATGCAAATTCTCTTAATTTATTTCACCAGTGTATATTTAATTTTCTGGGCTTCGTATTTCTAAGCGAACTGAATATTTCGAAAATCAAAAATTCAATTCAATTTTTAAAATTATTGATGCGGCGGAAACCTAACTAAATTTCCGCATTTCTATGCTGAAATCGGCAATTTTAACATTGATCTCTATGGGGGATCTTGTTTGTTTGCACCGAGTCACTTGGTATCCTTGCATTAGATGTAGACGACGTCGCGGAGGCTGGATGATCCCTCCAGTAATATAAGCTCGATGATCTTTAGTCTTTAATACGCTTTGCTCATCATTGAAGAGATGTTTCAGCAAGGCCGTAGCGAGCGGGTGGGGGGACCTGGGGTCTGTTCCCCCGAAATGTGAGAAATGACCGAAAAAGGAGAAAAATGGCCAAATCTATTGTTCTATCACTTTGTTCCCCCGAGCGAAATTTCTGGCTACAGGCCTGTGTTTCAGATTGAAAAAAAAACAACAATTCCCCGAGGAAAAATAAGATTCTGGAAACCTGAAAAAAAGGAGGACAAAGGGACGAATTTTCCAAAACGTAGAAGAACGGTTGGTAACCCTACCCGTGCGCATACCTTTGGTAACGCCACTTTTCCAAATTTTTACAACAGATGGCGCCACTAGACTTGAAAAAAAAAGGGGGGGGTGGAAGTTATATATCACAATTTTTCCCTAACTAAAACAGAACCGCTAAAAAACCAAAAAACAGAATTAAAAAAAAATACTGATCCATCTCCTTCATTTATAATGAACTGTTTCCCGGTTTGGTCAGTTTTATTGCTTTGCAACCTTTTTGACTTGCGGAGCCCTTTTTAGTAAAAAAATTCTATGGCGGAGCCCTGTAGGCCAATTTTTTAATTATTCATCAAAGTTAGATTTATTTGTATATATAAAGTATTTAAAAATATTTATAATTTTTTTACTGTTTTTTTTTTATTTTCCTCGAGTGGATGCGGAGCCCCTGAAGAGTGCACAAGGAGCCCAAGAGCTCCACGGAGCACTGGTTGAGAACCGCTGTCGTAGAGCATGGCGAGGTTTCCTTCGAACAAGAAAACCGTCTTTTGTTACATTTATTGAGATTTCTGAAAAGTAAAAACTATACCCTCAGGTTTTCTTTCGGGAGTGATGCTTTTTGCCAGTGATGATTTACTGTAGGAATCAGCATTGTTTATTGTTTACATCCTATTTTCTTTATTGTGGAATGGAAGAGCACCCCTCTCTCCCTCTTTCAGTACACATTTACTATTGGTGAGCAAAAAAATATTCTCAAAATGGAATTGGAAATGGGAATTTTGACTGCAACTGGTCAAAACGGAAAAAAAACACACACAATCTCATATTAATGAAGTGATATGTTTCAGAGTGAAAAAAAATACGTAAGTTTAAAAAGGAGGAAAAAGGTAGAATTTTCCAAAACATAGGACGACACTTGAAATGACATAAAAAGGAGGACATCTGGTAATCCTATCAATAATTATTGATCATTCTGAGATGCACTTCCATAGAATCGGTGTGGCTCGGACTCTCCTGGGATTTGCGCACACACAAATTAAAGCCACAGCACTATATTTTAAATGTGTCTACACACACTTAATTGAATTTTGATGCAAATAGAGGAAAACATGTGTCCTCTCAAATGTAGTAATTTATTGTCTAGATGAATATATATATATATATATATATATATATTTTTTTTTTTTTTTTTTTTTTTTTTTTTGTAAAATTTATTCCTCTCTTTTTTTCACTTGACAGTTTTCAAATATTTTGTAATAGAACTTCACTCCACCATACAATTCATATTTGTGACACAAACTTTATTTTCATTTTTTACACAAGAAATACAAAAACAAATAAAGCCTACTAAAGTACAATCAACAATTTACAAATACAACAATTCTAAACGAAAAAAAATACAAAGGAAATGTTTCTTTTTTTTATCATATCACAAGTCAAATCACTTTACAGCTGTATCAAAACACTATAAAACAAATTGAAGCCAGCACCTCCTAGAGATAGAAGGCCTCTGCACGCTGCTTGTGACGTCAGTAAGCAGTCCATTTTCCCTCTGAATATTCAGGGGAAAAAGTTCCCTGCTTGTGCTAATATCATTGTTGTGCAGAAAAGAAATGATTGGGCTCAGAATTGGAGATTTCTATGCCCCACATCCAATCACTATGCTGTATTTGTGAGCCAATCAGGAAGGTGCTACTCCAAAATAAGAATATCAAAATAGGATGCTGTGTCTCAAAATATGGCAAAACTTGCTAGGCATATGAATGACGTTTATGGCAACCCGTGATAGGCCTTCTATCTCTAGGAGGTGCTAAGTAAGCTCATCCAAGTAAACATTCAGCTACTGAACCAAATTGAGAGAATATTTTGAAAAAAACGATGACAATATACATAGGCAACTACCTGCAAAAATGTTATACACTATATGACACAGGAATTTTCGGTTTGAAGAAGTTATAATTAGTTCTAGCATTGAACATTGTGATATTATTTTACCATTTGACTACCTATTATTTTTATGTACCCCTTTCTTTTTAACACACTTTGTTGGTATTTTGAAGTGAAAAGGATGTATAACTACTTTACGAATTCAGCACAAATGTGTGGGACAACTAGTTTTGTAAATATGTTAATTAATAAAATTCAGTTAGATGTTTTTTGTTTGCACCCCGCAAAGTTTTCCCTAACAAGTGTATAAAACAAATTATGATTTTATTATTGGTAAAATAAATAAATGTTCATGCAACTGTGTTATTTAACATACACTACACAGGCTGTCCCAAATTGTTTGCACAGCAAATATCTCTGTAACTGTTGACTTTCGAAACATACTTTCAATTGCAAAAAAGTTTTCGAATGAGACGTGTAGTTACTTAAAATTTCAAAATTTGTTTAAGGGGTTGCATACATGAAAAAATAAAGAAATGAACTTATACAGTTCTGATGTGCACAAAAACCCATTTAGAAAGCATTGCTCTGACTCTTCTGAGGCCAAAAAAAAAAATTCCATGTTTCTATTCGATTTCAAAAAATGAAAGGAATTTGGGAAACAGCTCTAAATGCGGAAAAACCGTTTTACCTGCATTTAATGCTGTTTTTTCTTCAGAAATTTTCTTCATTTTTCAAATTCAAATATCTCAGTGAATATTGCATATAAAAATGTGGATTTTTTTTTTGGGCTTGGAAGAAGCAAAGCAACAACTTTCTAATTGAGTTTAATTTCTTTATTTTTTTATGCACACAACCCCTCAAACAAATTTTGAGATTTAAAGTAACCGCACATCATTTGAAAACTTTTTGCAATTGAAAGTATGTTTCGAAATTTAACAGTTACAGACATATTCCCTGTGCAAATAATTTGGGACAGCCTGTATAGTATAAGATCAACATTTCCAGAGTTTTTTCTCAATCTCAGGACGGCGAGCATCAGAGTGCTCCAATCCTGGGATTCGGTAATCATAAACAAATGCGCAATTAAAGTAAATTTAAAGTAATTTAATAACAGAAAAAGTATTATTTAAAGTTATTAATTGATATCATTAATAATGTGTTTAACAATTTGTTATTAAAAAATTTTGAATAACTAATGCATTGATTTGTGGAAATAATTTGTTCTCTGAACTTCTCCAAAACAAGTCTCTGTGTCTGGGAGGGGAGAGGGATTTATCTCAAAGATTGCCAATGGTATTTTAAGCCTAAAATCCTATTCAGTAATGGGTGTGATTAGGAAAAGTTATTATAATATTAAACCATTGTGTGTTTAATTACAATAATTTAATCATATTAATCACAATTCTACTAATTAAGTTATAATAATTAATTTAATTATTATTTATAATTAATTTAATTATTATTTATAATTAATTTAATTATTATTTATAATTAATTTAATTATTATAAAATTGTAGTTTAACCAATGTTCTCATTGATTAGGGAAGAATTATTGCAGCATAAGCAATTCTATAATATTGTTGGAAATATAGTGGGCTCTTGCTAATATGGCACATATCAGACCAAAGTATGCTAAATTATCAAAATCACAGGATTACTGGAAGTCAATTGAAAAAGCCCATTTAAATAATATAAACACCTGCACAGACATATTTTCCTCCTTCTAAACACGATGAAAACCCGCCTAAGTAACGCGGCCAGATTATCAAGTGTCTACTGCAATGTAATTTTAAAACAAAAATTTCTTTAGAAAAATTTACTAAAATTAAAGAAATATTAAGTTTTTTCCCCTTTCCGAGTGATTTCAATATTTGTAGAACAATCCTTCAAATAATTTGAGTGTGAGCGCAAGGCACTTTTTATTTTATATTTCAAAAAAACATTTCACTCAATCAGTTTTGAAACAAAGGGATCTGCTGTAGCAAAAAGGTTTCATGTTCTGCATGTTCATAGCAACCTTTCAGTAGCGGACTAGTTAATGAATGAATTCAAATGAATGAAAAAAAAGAATTCAAGTGACTTATCTATATTCACGATTTACAATGTCCAACAAATTAATAGCTCCCAAAAGTGTCTCCAAAACTTTCTAAATTATATTGATCCAAGACAAGGATTTATGTGTTTACTCAGGAGTTAAAAGGAGAATCACTGTTCCATACGCATATCATAGATGTGGCCACTTCAAGACAAATAAGAGCTAATCAGCTATTTGAAAAGCACTGGCAAGTTTTGCTTCAAAATATGTTAAAGATGGCAGCACCATTATAACACAAAGAAAGTAAAACTCTAACATGAATATGCCACACATACACACACACAACACATTTCTCCATGTAACAATTTGTTAGAAATTCCCAAAAAGAATGTTTACAAGCTGCATGTATGATGAATTAAGCAACTAAGATGTTTTCATCAAGGCATCACAGGATCCATTTTATACACCAGCAAATACAATAGCATATCACCATATAATGTCTATCAGTGTAAGTAAGAAATTGGTGTCTAAAGCAGTGGTTCCCAAACTTTTTCCTTCCCACACCCCAAGAGCAATGGAACTTACCTTTCTGCACCCTCTTGGATAATACGTTTTTCATGTTACAAAATTCAGGTTTTTTTTTCTGTAATTGATTACATTAATTATCTGATAATTAATTTTTACAAAAAATTATTTTACTTATTGCGTAATGTCTTTTCAGCCATGACTAATATTTAATTTTTGCTTCACGTTTTTTAAAATTAATTTGAAAATTAAACTAAAAAAATCTTACTATTTCAAACTTTTTTTTTAGATTTGGAAAAAAGAGATTCACATTAAATAGTTTTTCACTTATTGATTCTAGCCACAACTAAATATTAATGTTTCTTTGACACTTAACAAATTTTTTGATGTTTTTCCTGAGCCATGTGTGTGCATGACAGTATCAAAAGTATAAAAGATTTAAAAAATTCAATTTTTGTCATCATTTTGATTTTTCTGAATAATCAGTCAATGTTGTAATTTTTTTTCCATCTCGCACCCCTAAAAGTGCTCTTCCGCACCCCCGGTTGAGAACCACTGGTCTAAAGTTTGAAAGCTAATGTCTCGATCATGTGGGGGGCGGGGTGTAATTTGTCTCTGATCAAAATATCAATTTGTGGAAAATCCCTTATCACCAAGATACTTTCAGGAAGTAACTTGAATACAGCTCACTGTATTACTGAAATATTTTTATTTTTTCATGATATTCAACTGCAATTTTTCAAAACAGTTGCTCTATATAGTTGGAAATCAAATTATGAAAAATAAAATGGACATCTTTTTCATGCATGTATACTTGAAACCGATTTCCTTATGAGCATTTTCTTTGATAAATGCTCATCATATCTTATGAAATATCAAATGGTTTCATTTCAAAAATTTCAGTATTATGCATAGTTTTTATGTGCTGCCAAATTTTTCGTTAGTTTTGCATAATTTTGTTGAAAATTCTGCTTGTCATAAGCAAAAAATGTGAGATGAAAATTAAAATTTTTAAAAGAAACATTCATATCTTTGTGGAAATGAATAATAAATATTGAAAATAGCAAGTAAAATATTTTGTGAAAGTTACAAATCATTTGCCGCTTTTTTTTTATACAAGGGTTGATAAAAAAACCCTTTTTTCTTATTTATTTTTGTCAGTCTCCTAAATGCACTTGCGACTAAATTTTCACTGGAAATTGTGAGTACATGCATAGGGTTTACATGACCAAAATTTAATAAAATTATTGAAGAATTAAGTATTGCATTGGGAAATACTGGATCCAACCTTGCCTAAATGTGTGTTCATATTAATAGGTAAATTTTCTTCAGGCTCATTTTTATTTTCCAGCACTGAGCAACGCAGTATGATTTACAAGCGTGTCTATCATTTTACCTCCTATAAAACTAAACACCTTGAAACATACATCAAACAACTTTTTCTCAGATACAGTGTAATTGGCTCTACATATATACCATCTCTGTTTATTTTGTCAGGAGAGCAGAATTTTCTATCTGTTTAACAAATGTAAGATTTTGCTCAAAGAAATTGTTTTTAAAAAAAATTTAAAAACTAATTATTACATAAAACCATTCAGTATCAGCGAATAGTTTCTAAAATACAAGATAATGTTTTCTACAAAAATTATCATTTGTAAGCTTTTACTTTTTATAAAAAATTCCATTAATATAAGATTACTCTATTACTTATAAAAATTATACTATTTCACAGTTGAATGAAAATGTCCTTCAGCACACATTTTGATCTACCATTTTCACAGCAAAACAGAAAAAAGATTTTTTACATCTTCACTGCAGATAATACAAGCAAAAATAATTAAATTTATTAAATGCAACTGTAAATCTGGAATTATTTTTAGAAGGTAACAAAAATCCCAAAATTAACATTATACAAAAATGTTATTAAAAATATTCGTAAAATGTGTGAAAATGAAAAAACTGTCTTGATATTCTTCACATGCTCTGAATTGATTATCATATTTACTTGATATAATTTCACTCATTCAACGATACAGTCCATACTTCAATTTACAGTAGAGTGAGTTATAACGAGTTCAAGACAATTCATTTCATTGTGTGAGGGATTCTTGTAACTGTGAAATAAAAAGTAGCAGAAATAAGTGAATGCTCAAATGCATCCACTGGCCTATTACTATCCTGTCATTATTGCAAATGGCTCTAGCCTTTGCTCCAAAGGCAGCATGGAATTTAATGAATCCATCATAGTCACAACTTCAGAAAGTCCAGCCTGACACCTTTTCAAACCTGCTGATATTTCTTGAACTTTCCCAAGTTGTTCAGAGTATCGTAGGAATTTCTTCTGCTTCTCAGTCAACAAGTTGGTCAAAGTGACAATTGCAAAATCAATCTGAAATTTAGAAATATATCATAATTAAGTAAAAAGAACTAACATTCACCAGTGTTTTATCATCAATAATCACTTTCTAAAAGGGAGGAAAAATTGAAATTTAAGATAAATTACACATAAAATAAAAAAAATTGAACTGAAAATTTTTATTAATCCTAATTTGCATATTTGCAGTTTATAACGAAAATACAGTGATACTCAGCTAACAAAGATAATTTGTTCTGGAATCACATTCGTTAGCCAAAATGTGATTTTCCATAGGTTTCTATGTAAAATCATTTAATTTGTTCTATGAACTGACCAAAATTTCAAAGTAACTTTTATAAAACACTAAGAAACACTATTAAAAATAGAACTACCAAAGGCTGAGATAAACAAATTCATAATTGAATGAAGGAGGATTTAAAAGAGAAGGAGGATTTAAAACAAGAAATCTGAGATCGTGGGGGAGTTAACAATAGTAGAAGGGAGCTTGTTCCATTCAATCATGGAATCATGGTATTGGGAAAAAAAATGAATTTAAAACAATCTGTAGAGGCAAAAATAGGTTTAATTTTTCGGGTGGTCAAGTCAATTGGAAACATAGGAAGGCTTAGTCAGAATATTGAACATATCAAAATTTAAATGACCATGAATAATCTTGTAAAGCATGGCTAAGTGGAAGATAAGTCAGGGAGTAGCGAGTGGGTGGAGATTAAGTTCGAGTTTAAGATTGAAACAATCGTGATTGATTCAATCGGGAATAAAGCGGATGGATTTATTTTGGATAGATTCAAGTTTGTCAATATTACTAGAGGTGTGGGGGTCCCAGACCTCAGCTACATAAGAAAGAACAGGAGAAATATAAGTTTGGTAGCAGAGAAGTCTGACATCACGAGTAGAATGTTTGAGGTTGCGGCGAAGGAGGAAAAGTTTGTTGAGACATTTCTGTAGACATAATTGATATGATTATTCCAACAGAGATCAGCCAAGATTATGACTCCCACATATTTAAATTGAGAAACTTGGGTATTATGTTATTCATCGAGTATGAGAATTCAAAGAGAAGAGTAGCTGTCATGAAAACTGTTTTAGATAGGCATATGCCAAAATGAGCACCAATCTGAGATGGAAACAAGATTACATTGGAGAGTTTCTTGATCAGATTTGTGATTAATTGTGTGGTAGATTAGTCATCAGCAAAAAATCTAGTGGTGCAGTTGAGGGTTTCAGGGAACATTTATATATTAAAAACAATAAAGGCAAGAGAACCGCTCCTTGAGGAGTACCTGAATTTAAAGTGGCAAAAGGTGAATCACGATCTTTAAAATGAACAAATTGTTTACGATTTTTTAGGAAAGCTAACCATTTGAGCAATTGTACATTAAGACCAAGATTTGAAAGTTTAAGGAGGAGTCTATTGTGCAGAACTTTATCATAGGCTTTAGAAAAATCCAAGAAGATATCGGTTTGTGATTTGTTATCAATGGCTTTGGAAAGGTCATGGATGAAAAGGGACAGTTGGGATGTAGTAGAAAGGGAACATCAGAAGCTGTGTTGGTTGGGAAAGAAAAATTTAATGGAGTCTAAATGAGCATAGATTTTTTTTGCTATAACATGTTCGGAAATCTTACAACAGGATGAAGTAATAGATATTGGTCTGAAGTTAAGGGGGTCGGAGAGGGGACCGGTTTTACGAATGGGAATAATTTTATTGATTTTCTAATCAGTGGGGAGGATGGCGGTGTTCAGTGAGACATTAAACAAGATTAGAAGATGTCAGGGATTTCTTGCGCGCAATATTCGAGAATGGAGTTAGGAATGTCATCAGGGCCTACATAATGGGGTTTGTTTTTTTAGTAACTTTAAAATACTTTCTTTAGTGAAAAGGACTGGATTTGAGTTATGGACAGAATCGACGAATGAGTAATGTGGTGGAGTGGGATCAACTGAAAAAACTGAGCAGAAAGCCAAATTGAATTCAGTAGCAATATCTAAAGGAGACGAGATGTTTTTATTTGAGATTTTGAGAGAAATGGGTCCAACAGATTTAGGTCTGAGGAAATTCCAAAATTTGGTAGGATTTGTTTCTGTTATTTGGTAGAGTGGGATAGGTATATACTTGGACTTTTAATTCATTCTCTTTCTCAGCTTAATCATTAGTTTTACATGAAATGGTTCAAAATCTATCTGAAAGAAAGAAAAGTGTATCCAGAAAGCAATTCCATAGTGGAACTTAATTAATCTGGCTTAAGTGAGAGATACTTATTGGATTCATTTTGATTGGCATGAAAATTTAGCTCATGACATAGCTGTTTCATGATAATACATGCATCCATATCAACTGAAATCTTCGTTAACCGAATCTGTATTTGTTAGCTGAGGCAGAAAAATATCGAAAAAATTGTTGTTAGCCAAAACATTAGTAAGCTGATGTGTTTGTTAGCCAAGGTATCACTGTATTGTATTTGTTATAAATACTGGTTGAAACATGAATAAATGAATGCCAGGACTGTTGCCAGACATATCCTGCTGCTAAAATCTCTTTCAACCCAGTTTTGTGACAGAGTCTAGAAAAAGTGTATGTACCTAACAGTCTGAGTGTGTATCTAGTGCTTTGTCTGATTCTTCGGTTCTGCCATCCATAATTGAAATAGTGAGTGAAGTGTAAATATTGAAATATTTGCACTGCTGTATACCTGTTGCTTTCTGTGGCAAAACTTCTTAATGTGGAAATCTGCTCACATTCATGCCTCAAAGTTGGGAACCACAGAAGCCCAACTTCAGCCAGCAACCACTATGGTGTTCAAACCCTACTGGTTGAAACAGTAAACTATTTTGCCTTTTAACATCATATTTCTCTACTTTTAGTGAAAGTGTAGAATTATCTATACATAATTCATTCATTCATATGGCTGAAAATCTTAATGGCGCACATCAATGAGCTAAAACTACATTCTCTTTACAGTGCTCATACGACAAATTATAAATGCATGTAAAATTTGTTTATAAACTAGTGTTTGTTATAAATGAATAACCGGGACTCATAGAGGCACAGAGTAATAGTTACACTGATTTTCCCATTTTTAAAACAGTTTTTCTTGTTATACAAGAATTACTACCTTCTACACAAAAACAAGAAATATAAATGATAGTACACCCAGGTGCCACTGACGCGCTATGTGCGTTATATATCCAGAATTTTGGAAAAGGACAAATAAAAATTTGATTCAGTATCAATCTTTCCTAGTTCCAAAAAGTAAAATAGATGCAGAGTATAAAAAAAACTTCAACTTTTCTTTCTTTTTCCTTCTTTCTACCGTCTATCATGATCATGTGACCTTGAAAAGTAATTTTACCATTTTGATATGGCAAACGTGTTATATGATATACAATAAACATGTTGGGGTAAATCAAGAAGTTATCCATACTTAGAATCAGACAATCATAAGTATTCTTATGGGCATTGTATAATATTTCATCATGTATATATATTGTTTGCAATTGCATTTTTAATTGGGTTGTTGTATTTTTAAATATATGACATCCATATTTATTGTGGGCATCTTTTTCTCAGCCACCTCATTGGGCATTTTGCCTGTTGTGACATTGTATTTGAAGTACAAATGAAGCATTTTACTGTACTGTACATAGGCGTAAACTTGTATCCGGCCCATGGGCCCAAGCCCCCCCCCCCCCAACATTTTTGAAGAGCTGGCTCGGCCCCCCCAAAAATTCGAGTGGATATGTTTCACACACTTGGCTCAGAAAAAACTTTTTGACAAAAAATTTCTCTAAATAGTAGAAATCTGCTCGAAATTTTATTTTTCTTTAGAATCTCAATGCACTTGTTCTGTGATAATAGTATAGTAGTATTATCTCACAATCACCCCGCATCCATCCATCCTAAATTGCATCCTCCCAGAGTGCTGAACCTCTGGAGATAACTTTTGGGGAATCCCTTCTCTTGCTTGTACTGTCGGAACAGCATTTCTTCTTCTTTTGTTGAGTGTGACCTTGGAGATGGGGACATGAGACAACAGAAAAAATAAATAAGTGAGAGGAGGTAAAGAGAACAACGATTAAGCTTATTAACAAGATCAAAGGCCTGTAACATTTTTCGAGCCTTTACAACAGAGGCGCCGACATGAAGAAATTAACATTGAGGGGGTAGAGATAGATGCTTGGTCAGCCGGGACAAGCATGCATTTTGGCACCCCCTCATAACGTTGAAGGAGAGATTAAAGAGTGAAATTTGCGCCCCCTCTAGTACAGCGCCCGGGCACCAGACCCGCGTGCACCCCCCTAGTTGCGGCCCTGGGCTCAGCCCCCTTACAAAATGGGGGCCTCCTTATTGGGGTTGGGAGGGCTCAAATATCCTCCGCTCCTAGGTTCCGGTGCCTTTGATGAGGAATCAAATAAATAATAGTAAAATAAAATTAATATAACAAAAGAAAAGAAATGAAAGAAAAATTTCAAAGCCCCTGAGCCAGGTACCATTGCATTCTAATTCTAGGAATATGAAATTTTCTCCTTACAAATCAGGGATTCCCAAACTATTTACGTTAGCATCGTTCATATCTGAAGAGCCAAAAAAACTAATACACCTGCATAATATCATGTAGGGCCCCAGCGAGCCCGCAGAAGTGCAGCAACACGACGTGGCATGGACTCGACTAATGTCTGAAGTAATGCTGGAGGTAATTGACACTATGAATCCTGCAGGGCTGTCCATAAATCCGTAGGAGTAAGAGGGGGGTGGAGATCTCTTCTGAACAGCACGTTGCAAGGCATCCCAGATATGTTCGATAATGTTCATGTCTGGGGATTTTTGTGGCTAGCGGAAGTGGCTAAAGTTAGAAGAGTGTTTCTGGAACCACTTTGCAGCAATTCTGGACGTGTGGGGTGTCGCATTGTCCTGCTGAAATTGTCCAAGTCCGTCGGAATGCACAATGGACATGAATGGGTGCAGGTGATCAGACAGGATGCTTACGTACCTGTCACCTGTCAGAGTCGTATCTAGACGTATCAGGGGTCCCATATTACCAACTGCACACGCCCCATACCATCACAGAGCCTCCACCAGCTTGAACAGTCCCCTGTTGACATGTAGGGTCCATGGATTCATGAGGTTGTCTCCATACCCGTACACGTCCATCAGCTCGAAGCAATTGGAACCGAGATGCGTCAGACCACGCAAAGCTTTGTGTCATGCAGTCATCAAGGGTACACGAGTGGGCCTTCGGCTCCGAAAGCCCATATCGATGATGTTTCGTTGAATGGTTCGCACGCTGACACTTGTTGATGGCCCAGCATTGAAATCTGCAGCAATTTGCGGAAGGGTTGCACGTCTGTCACGTTTAATGATTCTCGTCAGTCGTCGTTGGTCCCATTCTTGCATGATCTTTTTCCGGCCGCAGCGATGTCGTAAATTTTATTTTTTACCGGATTCCCGATATTCTCGTGAAATGGTCGTACGTGAAAATCCAAATTTCATCGCTACCTCGGAGATGCTATGTCCCATCTCTCGTGCGCGACTATAACACCACGTTCAAACTCACTTAAATCTCGATAACCTGCCATTGTAGCAGCACTAACCGATCTAACAACTATGCCAGACATTTGTTGTGTTATATAGGCGTTGCCGACCGCAGCGCCGTACTCTGATTGGTTCCATATCTCCCTATTTGCATATGTATGCCTGTACCAGTTTTTTTGGCTCTTCAGTTTATATAGAATTTTTAAATATTTCAAGTAATGTTGAAGGTAGGTTAAAGGGTGAAATTTGTGACCCCCCTCCCTCCGGTCCGGCACCCTGGAAATTTGACCCCACCAGTTGCAGCCCGGTTTCCAGTACCCCAACACTTAGGTAGCCAGGGCCGCAACTAGGGAAGAAGGCAGTTTTCACAGGCGGTAATCTTGAGGGGGGCTGCTAATTCTGGGGAGGGGGAACGAAAAATACCGTTTCGATCGATTTTTTCAGTGGAGAGGGTAAAAAAATTACACATTCTTCCCCCCACGACAAAAATGATCCTGTCTCCGTTGGACCGGGCTTTTGGACTGAGATCTTTCGCGAGGATCCTGATTTTTCACAGGGAAGTGCTTGGAACATGTCATAGACGTAAACGTGTATTAGGCCAATGGGATCGAGACCCCCCCCCCCCACTATTAATTTTGGAGAGCTGGCTCAACCCCCCCCCCCCTCAAAAAAAAAAAGTCGCATGAACACGTTTTCCACACCTAGACTCGTCATGTCACACACCTAGACTCGTCACGTCAGTACAGTGTGTTTTGGCCTTTATACGAAGCTGTGACGTGTAAAAAAAGAAGTGGTGATTTTTCCGCAAAAACTTTTTTTCCCGGCCATTTTTCAGGATGCGACTTATTTATCGGAAATTACTGTAATTTTTTCTATGTTCCATTGTAAATTCAATTGAGAATTTCTAAAAAGTATGTAGTACTTCTTACTTATGTTATTCAAAATTGTGTTTATTTCAAAATGAAGAATTATTCTCAAGGTTTTAATAAGGTTCCTCCTCTCACGGTCACTTCTTTTTTATGTGTATATTGTCCCGCCGATGACCGCAAAGAGGGGGGGGTTTACATACCCTGTTTATGTTCGCAGCACTCTTAGAAATTTTAAATATCTTGTGGCATCTCAGTCTATCTCGAGGAGTCATTTTTTGATGCTTCCCCCCCCCCCCCCGACAATAAAATGATCTTCACTCCTAGTTACAGCCCGTCCGTGGCATCTAGTGGCGTGTTTACCGGAGAGGGGAAGGGCACTCAGCGGGCTATAAGCAGGACCATGGACTCCCACATACAGGAGAAGGGATTCTAGCCTGGGATCTTTGGCGGGACCCTGAAGCCAAATTCATCACAGGTAATGTATAAATAGCATGAAAAACTAAAAGTGATGGTAATTTTCTTAGGCTCGTAACTAGGCTGCGGCAATCGGGATAATGCTCCTGGAACCTGAGCCAAATGGGTTGTCCCAACAAAAAAAAAATTACACTTATTTTTCACATTTCTTAAAATCTTTGACAGTTTCTTATTCTGCAAAATGAGAAGAGAAGGGGGGGAATGAACCCCCTCCTTTTTTGAGTATAACCCTTTCAAGGGTGCCCCCCCCCCCATGAAAAACTCTGCACCGGGGCCTCGAGAAGGCTCGCTATGGTTGTGGCCTCCAGGGCCTAAATTTTTGGGAGAAAGAAGACGGGAAGAGAAAATAAAAAAAATCAGTTTCTGAAATTCTTCCAAACATTTGAAAATGTTTTTATTCCATGTATTTGAGAAGTTTTTTTTCATGATAAAGGGGGCCACACCTTTCTGTCACCCACACTGGGTGACCTTTCATTAAATCAAGTCGTATAATAACCAAGAATGGCTACTAAAGCAGTGTTTTCCAAAGTGTGAAAACACTTTTGAAAATACACTATATATAAAAAAATGGTACATATATAAATATACATACATTGAGTACATATGTGCTTTGCCCCCCCCCCTGGAAAAAGTTGAAATGACGGTCCTGGGGTGAGTTGTGCAGTTTCTATCTGTAGCTAAACTTATGACAAAAATGTCAAGTTTCCAGCTATACAGTTTCATCACTTCTTTCATTTATGATCATCATTTTGTGAATGATTTGAAAGCACAATCAGTCATAGGTTCCCCTTGTACCACTTATCAAGAGAAGTGGAACCCTTTAACTAAAAATAAAATTAGTCGTGAAAAAGGAACACTGTAGAAAATATAATTAAAGCATTAGCCCTAAAAAAATTGACTTCATTGACCATTGACTTCAACATACAAGTTAGGTTGAATTTACAGTAATGGAAAAAGCAGTTCCACTTACCTCAGTGTACCTTATATTTATTTTAATGCTATTAGTATTTGAAGTTATTTCTAATCAAAATTGTTGGACTGAAGTAAGACATGATTTTTACATCTTAGTAAATGGGCAACATTCAATTTCTGCAGAATTAAGAAAATAAAGACTGGTTTTTGAAAAAAAATTTACATCACTTGAACGAGAATCCAAACAAAAACATATGATGTCAAACAACGAGTAAAATGTTTAAAATGGAAATAGGTTGGACCCATAGCTAAAAGACGGAACAATCAGGTGAACCAAAAATATTCTGCATTAGTGTTATTGAAATGGTAAACAGCTGAGAAAGCAACCCCCCCCCCCCTAAACAAGACAGCTGGGATTAACTTGATGACAAAGGCATCAGGCAGAAGATCCCACAAGGGCAAAGGGCTTACATCCCAGAAGGGATAGAGCCCAGGTCCTGTCTGGTCTGACTGGCAGAAGATGAAAGAATTTAAAGGAACCTATACTCAGCAGTATATTGAATAATAGTTGATGATGATACCTACTTCTCTTATTCTTCCAGCAAGATTATTCTGCTCAGAACTCACAATTTCAGCACAATGTCTCAAATGCTCTTGATATCTCTTGCAAAGCTGATATATTGCTTGATTATCAAGTTTGTCCAAAATTTCTGGGTCTCTTGCAGTGGGCAGATTAAGAGCAGCTCTCATAATAGGCTGAAATGTAGGAATTTTCTGTAAAAAAAAAGTTATCACTGAATGAGACTAATTTATGACACACACACACACCTCTAGTTTTCATCAAATTTATACAATACACTAGGGCTGGACAAATCCCATGTACCAGGTTGCCATGGTGACTAAAAAATTGTAGTGGTGCCTAAAATTTTCTTTGTGTGGTTACTAAATTGAAGGCTGAGAGCAGCACAAAATATTTGGAATTTATAACAACATAAAAGAGGGTTACTATGCTCTGCAAAAGTCAAAAGAAGTATTATTCTGGACCATTCTCTTCAGGTAAAAAAAATTTTTGGCACCTAGATTTTTTTTTAATTTGTCCAGCCTTGCAATATACATATATTAATAACTGAAACAGTTTTATTAATATCTTTCAACTTTTATGTCCAGATGCACACACCATGAGACTTTGAAGGATGTACAAAATAATGATGAAAATACAAAAAGTACACATACGAAAATTATAAAAGGCCACACCGGTTTTCTGAATATTCTGTATTTGGCCAAAACATTAGCCAAATATTTGGTATTCGGCAAAATCACTATTCGTCCCATCCCTATGTTTAACTGCATATATTCTCTTGCCTTGCTAAACTTTTGTCAGGTTAAGAATATTTTTGTATTATATTTGCACTCCTTGTTTGAATCAAATGTTTTCTCTTTTTATGTCTTTATTTGCTCTCACTTAAGTCTGTGTTTTTTGTTGTTTTTTTTTCGCCAATTTTTATCATGTTCAACTTTCTTTCTGGTATAAATGCTTACTCACTTTTTCTAAAGCTCTCAGCAGGTACAGAGGACAATAATTACTCGATTTATTGGATTTTTTTCATGAGATGCAATTGCCATTTCGTCTTTTGTGTCATAGTAACATGTTCATATTGAACAAAAATATTATTATTATTCCCCAATATTCAACTTGAAGAATATTTAGTTTGTATTAAACAAAAGTTTGTATTACACCAGTTCATCTTAATACACTGTTCACAGTCATGAGTTAACTCTTGTTTTTATACTCACACACAAAGGCAGTATGATAATCTTTACACCCTTGAGCCAAAACTGACTATTAAAAATTTTTATTGACTGATTTGTGATATCAAAATGTCCTTTAAAAAAAGAAAAAAATTGATAAATTAAATAATTTGGCCCAATATCTTTACTAGGGCCATTTAAGTTAGTATCTTTACTAACCTGAGGTACACATCTCAGGTCTTCACTTGAAAAAAGAATCATTAAAAACCATTTAAAATTGTTAAAAATGAGGTAGGCCTACACATACCAAAGAGGTGAGGTACACCCCTCTGAAGAGAAAGGGGATAAGCAAACTCTTCCTTAGAAAACCGGTCTACAATGTGTTAACAAGGTTTGGCTGTAGGCTATAGCAGGCCTACATTTTTGGTTTCACATTAGAATATAAAAAAATTTATAACTTGAATAAAGTTGAATATTGGGAAATACTAAAGATAACAAATGATAAAAAATAACTAAATTTCCATGAACAAAAATTATGACATGAAAATTAAAAATGTTTTTCTCCTTGTGATTTTATTTTGTATGTATAGTCATTCGGGTATTATTCAGTAATTTTAAATGACAATATACAAAACGTATAAAAGTTATTAAGGCGCAAATAAGTATCCTAGTTTCTGAACAATAACTCATATTTAGTAAGTGATTAAGATTCACCTGAAGTTTCATTAATTCCAAATCAGTTTCTAAAGTCTCTAAAGAAGGAACACCTTCTTTAACAACAATGATATCATGGCCTGAGGTAGAACCTGCATAGGATTTGGGCCTAGGGGCTTTAGGAGAACAATGAGGAGAAGGAGTAGTTGAAACACGAAGACTGTGAGCTGGACTCTTTGATGATAACTTTGGGGAATCTGAAAATGAAAATTTTTGTTATTTGAAATACATAAAAATACTAATGCTACAACAGGCAAATTGCTGAACGAGGTGGCTGAAAAAATTTGCCCATAAAAATATAGATGTCAAATGTAACCAAAATACCCAATATAAAAGCGTATATCACCAAAAAAAATTGTAATGTATATATATATATATATATATATATATATATATATATATAATAAAATAAAATAATAATAAATACTGTCTATAAAAAAGATTTAAAGAAACCTGTATGTACTCTCCCAATAATAAAAATGTGAATATGGCTATAAGCTGCAGGAAGTTTTCAGGGACATGTAGGTACTCATAAATGCATGCAAATAATAACCACTTGGGTTTCTTGAGCCTAAGTAACAGTAACTCCCCAAGTACTTGACAACAGTGTTATCGAACAAAATAATTTTGAAGAGAAATTCCACTCCTCTTCAAAATTATTATAAGGGGCATTTTTGTAAAATGAGGGATATTTTTTTATCAGTGAGAAATGACTTTATTTAAAAAAATTGCCAAAAATTTAGGGGGATTAATTGAGGAGTATTTTAACTTCTCCATTGAAATTTGGAGTAAAATTGAATTTTGACGCGTGAATCACATGTATAGATACGTATTGGCAAACACTGCTTGCCACTACTCCAGTTGTGAGAGAAAAATTTTTTAACAATGACACAACAACTAATTATCTGGAGCAATGCTATAAAATGAGTGTGCACTAATATTTAATTGCTTTTATTTTTTATCAAATTCTTGATAAAGTCAATGCTCATTATAATTATAATGCTTTATTGCAACCATTCCATTATAACAACCAGTATGATAAGTCCCAATTTTTTTCCTATTCATTCTATATTATCATTTATTTAATATAACAACCCTTGGCGATCATTTAATTCAATGTCCAAACTCAGGTCTACCTTTTTTTTTTTGCAAAGAAATGTACAAAATCTGTTTTCGTTTGCAGAAAATTGTATTCAACCTTGATCCTTGATATTGGAGAATTCGGTGCATAGGACCACAACTAGGACAGAGCAGGTGGGTCTGATGTCTCAGGCACTGGACTAGAGATGATGTCAAATTCACCCTTTAACTGCTGCTCCCTCTACATTACATGGACCGCCAAAACGCATGCTTGCCCTGGCTGACAAAGTTGTCTAGTTGCGGCCCTGTGTGTGCATGTAATTAATTATAACACAAGTTTGTAATTATTATTTATTAACCAAAAGCATTTTTAATAACTTCTAACATTGAAAGAAATTAATTATGTAATCTTTTTATTCCATCCAAGTATGGAATTCTCTTAAAAAGCTTTTAACTTTTGATAAAATGTCCATTTACTTTGGAATGGGGAGAGGGGGTATTATAACGAATGTCAACTGTATATTCATTGGTTTGGATAAGCATTTTCTACTAACCAGCTTTCATTTGGGATGAACTCAGCTGAGCTGCAATCTACAAACTTATGTGATTTTACAATTGAAATTGGAGGGAGGGAAGGGACAACTGCTCTTCATCATATTTTCAACAGTGCATGTTTATATTTGCTGGTCATCAAATTCTGAGTGCTATCATCTCTCTCAATTTGCTCCATTTAATCATGTCAAAAGGAGTTGTTCTTTCAATATTTTAAAAATGGGAAATTTGTGATTATCAAACCAACATGAACTAAAAAAAAAAGCATTATCGCCATTATTTCCCTTTGTTTATTTTGTTTTTATACTTATAAAATGCGTTGCTACATCTATACAGAACTAAAATAATTTTTCAAAGGTAAGTGTATGTTTTTCTTTTGAGTTTTATTTCGAGAAATATTTAAGTAATTGTACAGTGTTTATAATTTTGTGAATTTCCTCAACCTATTTTACAAGCATTAAATTTTATTTATGGAGTGACTAATAAGACACTGAGATACAGTAGTTCAGAATAAATATGTGAATTTATGTAATATGAAGCTCCTCTTCTGCTATTCCAACCATGATCCGATGTCATGTGAAACTCGTTACAACGTCAAAATTCTTTTGGACAGATGGCGACGTTACAGTGGGGTTCAACCGTAGTGGGAAAAATCTCTCACTTGTGTCTATCAAAAACAAAAAAAAAAAGACATTTTCACGCTACCCTAATTTTTCATCTAAAATGAAATATAATTTCACTCACTGGGACACAAAGTCCCCTGATCATTTTAAGACATAGAAAAGATAAAAATTTGTTAGATGGATGCTAAAGGGTTAAAAACCAACTGATATTCAAAACTCAAAATTTGACATTCTAGTCATGAATAGTACCACTATAATGCAGTCCAGAGGTGGCTTGAGACAAAATTTTCACCCGGGCAAAACATCCTTTTGGCACATAAGCCGCATCAGTAAAATTACTGCGAAAACTCTCAACAGTGTTCGTAGCTGGATGAAATGCATCAAAAATTTGTATTCTCTACGAATCATGCCATAATAAACTGATAGTTTGAATTTTAAGGGCAAAAACATTCTTTTCTGAATTTTTCTATAATTGTTTTTTTTTCCTTTACCCCGATATTGCACTCTTCTTTTTTATTGCAATGCCCTGTGGGTTACACAGCCCTAGAGCCACCCCTATCAAAATCACTTTCGCACAGATGTCTGAATGCTGGTAGACACAGCTCTTTAAATATTTTTTACAACAATAAACATTTACCATCATTCAACATTTAAAAGGCAGTAATGACTGAGGATCGATCATAGAAGAATCTTCCATCTACAACCAGACATGGTAGGAAAAACATTATCAACGATTCTGTACAAAATCATAATTTTAGAAGCAAAATCTTATTCTTCAAGCAGCAATGACGAGATATCTCACCTCTATAAAAGCCTCTTATTTTATCATTGATAAGCTCAGCTATTTTGTAAAAATTATTTCTCAATGGAGAACTCTTCCCTATACCCTAGTTTGCACCTGCTGAAAATTGGAAGAAAGTCTAGTTCATTAAAAAAGATATGGCATTTTAAAAAGGGGTTTAGTGATTTAATTTTTGCTTAAAGAGGTTTAATGAGCTAAAATCATACTAAATACAGTAATACCTTGCTTTTTGTTGCCTTCAGTTATCGTCGGTTTCGGTTTTCGTTGATTTTTTCAGCGAAAAATTTGTCTCGTTTTCGTTGGTTGACTCAAATTTCATTGATGTGCTCATTTGACCTTGTTGCTAATTTTCGTTATCCTGCTCAGTGTGGGGTTGTTTCTCGTTGTGTAAGCATCGCCTTGCGCATATAGCCAAACAATTCCATGGAACCAAAGAAAATTTCCACAGCTAGCAGCCCTTCAAAGAAGGAGGCCAAGAACACGATCGAGTTGAGGAAGGAAATCATTGAAAAATACAAGAGTGCCATTAAGTTGCTGTAATCAGAAGCATGTATGGGATGTCACCATCCACGATAGGTTCCATTGTGGCAAAAAAGGAAGCAATAAAGAAAGCTGATGTAGCGAAAGGTTTGAATGTGTTCTAATCAAATAGAGATCACAAGCAATTGAAGATGTCTAACAGTTACTATTAATTTAGATCAATCAGAAATAGTTAGATGGCAATTCTGTTTTGGAGGCCATCATATGTGAAAAGGCCAAACTGTTGTATGCCGATCTAATTAAGAAAATGCCTCGGACAAGTGCTAGTGTACTCACTTATTTTAAGGCCAGCAGATGCTGGTTCGAAAAATTCGAAAGGTGCACTGGCATGCACAGTATTACTAAGCATGGCGCAGATGCAAGTTTGGACAAATCTGGGGCAAAACAGTTGTGTCCGAATTCAAGTGAACTCAGATAGTGTCCCAGAAAGTGACCCTAGATAGTGCCTTGATACCCAAGGTCCTTATGGAGGGGGATTCTTCCTTCCAAACAATAATATCTGCATCTCTCTTCCCCCCGTCTTCCTTACGCCTAGAAGAAAGGTATAAAAATGTGAATTACAAGTTAAATTTTCATTTATTTTTTACATTAGTCTTTTATATTCATTTTTAAAATATTAAAAATTAAAATTTATTATTTTTAGTACTACACACTGTACTTATTCTCTATAAAATTTTTGTATTATTTTGGAGTCTAGAACAAATTAATTGAATTTACATTGATTCATATGGAAATAATTGCCTCAATTTTGGATTTTGCCGATTGTTTTTGAACAGATTATCAACGAAAACTGAGGTATCACTGTACAATAAAATCACAACACTCAGCAGGTATTTTAATACAAAATACTTAACCTACTTTTTTGGACGTTAGACAAATGTCACGGATTCCTACAACGATAACAGCTTTTTCTCTCCTGTCAAACACGTTTCAATGCTGAAACTCTGGATGCTTTGCTCGCTGGTTTCTTTACACGAGTCAATGATGAAACCTCAAATCCATTGTCTGGTTTCTTCCTGGGAAGCTTTCACGTCTGAATTGTGTGAACATTTTCCATTGTTGGTTTATGCAAGTCCACCACATCTCTCCACAGCTTCCATAGAAACTGCTATTTCCATTGAGCGAGCGAGCGTTAAATTAACCTCGGAGAACAACCTCTGCTGTATAGACTCATCTTGTATACCACAAATATGTCAGAGTATCCAGTCATCCAACTTCATGCCAAAATTTCAAAATTCTGCTAGACATCATAATTCAGCAATGTAAATGAAAACCGACTCATCCGCTCATCTCGTGTGACTGTTCAACTTGAATCTTTCTACGATCTCGGGTGATACTGGATCGAAGTGCTGATTCAATGCTTGCATCGATTCATTCAACATTTTGATGTCAGTGGATCTGGAGAAATTAAGTTCCGCACCAGTCCGTACGTTAACGCACCGATAACTGTCAGGAATATCGCACGTTTCTCATCATCATTCTTGACATTGTTCGCTATGAAAAATTGCTGTAAACATTCTGTATATTGAGCCCATGACTCCAGCACTCGATCAAAATTAGTCACGTTGCCGAAACTCATCATCAGGAGAGAAACTTAAGCAGTTCAGCAAGTCACTGGACAAGAGACAGAGCAAAAAAAACTTACAACAATGAGAAAAACATCCTGACTCGTCGCCAATGTAGAATAATCACCCAGAACTTCTAATTGTACATTTAATTAACACAAAAACATAGAGGACAGATATACATACAACAGGCGCCATTGTCCTATCCTGACATCACTCACTATTTTGTACAACACGTTTCTTGGACATCAAGCTTGTGCTGCCATCTGTCCGTCACCTTTTGAGTTAGTCATATTTACAGCATTCCTTCCTCCTTAAAGAAAAGTCAGAAGTGTAAACCAAGTTAAGTCAGTACCTAGCACATTGGAAATGTTGCAGCGGAAACAGTGACATGTTTTCTCCTGAACTGGGTCATATGAAGCATATCAAGGGAGTGAAAGTTCACCTGAAAGTACGTTCTGATGCTTTTCAAAGTGAGACCAGTGTCATACACATTAAAAGAAAAAGTGGAAAAAGAACTGGATCATTTGGTTCAAATCGGTATCACAGAACCAGTGAAGTCAGCAGAGTAGGCTGCTCCAGTTGTTCCAGTGTTGAAAAAGGATGGTTTGATCCAATTGTATGGAGATTTCAAAATCACAGTAAATACAGCCACAGACTTGGAACAGTATCCCTTGCCAAATGTTGAAGATTTATTTGCTGAATTGTTGAGAGGTGAAAGTTCCTCAAATTGGATTTACAAGATGCTTATTGCCAGCTGGAGTTGGATGAAGAATCCAGACAACTCATTGTAATCAATATCCATAAAGGCCTCTTTCACTACAATAGGTTGCCATTTGAAGTCGCTTCAGCACCTGCAATTTTTCAGCGTGAAATGGAGAAAATACTTCAAAACTAGGCTGGAGCATCTGTTTACCTGGATGATCTTTTGGTGACGGGCACTACAAGGGTAGAACATTTGTTGTATCTAGATCAAGTTCTGACCAGATTGAAAGATGCTGGAGCAAAGTTGCATCCAGCAAAGTGTCAGTTTCTCCAATCTGTGGAGTATTTAGGGCATTGTGTGGATAAAGAAGGTTTGCATCCAGTTGCATCTAAGATGGAAGTAATTGAAAAACCTCCGTCTCCTAAAGATGTGAATGAGCTTAGATTGTTCTTGGGATTGATCACTTAATATTCCAAGTTCTTGCCGAACATGGCAACTAGGTTAGCACCACTTTACACGCTCTTACAGTGGCAGCAATCATAGAAGTGGACCAGCCTTGAAGAGGAAGCTTTCAAAAGTGCTAAAGGTGTGTTATAAAGTTCATCAGTTCTTGTGCACTTCGATGAGAATAAGCCAGTTATCTTAGCATGCGATGCTAGCCCTGAACTGGGTGCTCTGTTGTCTCATCAGACAAAAGGAGAAAGGCCTATTACTTTTGCTTCTGGATCCATGGTGCGTCTTGAAACACTTTCAGGTTCTCTCTTCAGGCACGCAGATCAATTACACTGGGGTGAAGCCATGCCATCACAAAATTAGAAGGTACTAAAGAAGATAGTGAGATGCTTTCTGTCAGTGGTACCTTTAGCTGCTGAGTGTGCAGATGCAGAGGGTTCAAACCCCACCATTGCCACAGTGGTGGTCAGCTGAAGTTAATTTTCTGTGGTTCCCAACTTTGAGGTGCGAATGCAAGCAGATCTCTGTTAAAAAGTATCGCCACAGAGAGCAACAGGCCTACAACAGAAAAATCTTCAATCTTCACTCTTAGTTCGAAAAATAGGAGGCAGATGGCAGCACTATAACAAGCATTACACAGAAACCAGCTTCAAATTAGGTTCACAACATGGGCACGCCATGTATCAATTCGTTAGAAGTTCTGCAGAGGAATATGGACGAGGTACATGTATGATTCAGTAGTAGATACAAAGAATGGATTAAAGAAGAATGAAGACAACCAATATGCAAAGGTAAAACCGTCAGCACCAGTTCGAAGATCTTCAAGGGTCAGACATCCTCTAAAGAGGTTGGTCAACTGACTGTTTTCTTAAGGGAAGAAGGAATGTTATATATATGACTAACTCAAAAGGTGACCGACAGATGGCAGCACAAGCTTGATGCTGAAGAAGCCTGTTGCGTTGCATGAGATAGTGAGTGATGTCGGGATAGCAATGGCGCCCATTGTGTGTGTAACTGTCCTTGGTTTTTGTGTTAATTAAATGTACAATTAGAAGTTTTTGGTGATTATTCTACAGTTGACACTTATAAATTCAGTTAAAAGCATAGGCATTGGAATGTAGGGCTCAGGTTACTTGAGTGACCACCTTCTTCACAATAGTTTTGATAATAGAGATGAATGGGGTTTGTGATGGGACCCTCCCTCTAATAATTCATGAACTTGAAAGGCGCCCATCTCCTCCATAGAATATGCGCTTGCATCTTGTATATACAATACACAGGAAGTCAAGAAATCCACGACCACCCCCCCACTCCTCCTCATGTCAGCACCCCTGGCTAGACTAATGCATTTTGACTCTGAGTAGGGTCAAGTTATGTAATACTTTAAAAGCAAAACTAGATGAATTTGAATAGTTTTCACAAAAGAAAAGTTTTTCACAGGCTGATATCATTAAAAACTAATTTGAGGTGCAGAAATGAGATTAATATGCCTTCTGAACATTCATTCACAACATGAATTGGATGACCATGACTCAATTGTTTCTAAACTATATTTAACAAAAAAAATCTTGATTACCTCCAATTGGCCTGTTTACAGTATATGGAACATATGGAATATCAGAATCTGAGCTTATTGAAGGGCCTGGAGAAACACTACGAGTTCGTTGATGTTCAGCAGATTTTGAAGCAGATCTCAAAGCAGCATGTGATCTCCCACCTTGACTGCTCTGTTCTGACCCCATAACAAGATTCCTAAGAAGAAAATATGTGCTTTAAAATAGAAAAATTAATATAGTTCAGAGATCTCATCTGAACTGGATATTTTCAGTAACTTTATATATATATATATATATATTTTTTTTTTTTATTCCTAACTCATATTGCACACAGATAAGGGGAGATAAACTTCAAGGGTGGGTGGGGGGGGGCACATTGATGATATCTGTACACACACAGTGAAATTTCAATATAACGATTCTCTGCAGATCAAGACAATCAAGAATCTTGGGCAAACGATGGGGATGAATCTTCCTTACACATCTCAGGATACGATACTTTTTCGAGAAATAGATCTGATAGGAAAGGGGGGTGGAGTGTTGATATACGTGAAATCCTGTTTGAAGGCTAGAGAGTGTAACGTGCAGAGAAGTGATATTGAAACCATATGGGTTGAACTTGAGAACAAAAGACGTCATAAACTTATTGTTGGGGTTTGTTACAATTCACCAAATAGGGATCCAAACTGCATCGCCAAATTGCATGATGAAATTTCCTACATATGTAAGCGTAAGAGGCTTCTCATACTAGGGAATTTCAATTACCCAGGTATTGATTGGGAGAACCTTTCATCTGGAAATCAGTATGAAAGAGACTTTCTTAAGTTGGTGCTCGAAAATTTTTTGTATCAGCATGTATCAGAAGCCACTAGGGGTACTGCTATTTTGGATTTAGTTCTTACTAGTTCTGAGGATCTAGTTGAACATGTTTCAGTGGGGGAAGAGTTTTCTTCTAGTGATCATCGTATCGTCAGATTTCACTGTAACTTTTCCTCGGGTAAGGTTTATACCAAAAGATTGGTTCCTTGTTTTCAGAGAACTAACTTTGATGTTTTGAGAAGAAGGTTAGCGGAAGTTTTCAAAGACCGGTTGGAATCAGTAGGGGTGGTAAGTCAATGGGAAGAATTTAGTACGAAGCTGACCTCTGTTTTGCACGACGTCATACCCTTTGTTCGAAAAAAGCGTGTTAGTACATCGCACCCTCTATGGTTCACGGATAGCATGCGGAACCTTTACCTTGAAAAGAAAAGGGCATTCAGAGAGTATAAAAGTGGACGAGGTGACCTATCATTGTTTACTGATAAAAGAAGACTGTTGAAGAAAGTGATAAGGGGTAGTAAAAAGGAAGTTGAATCTAGGTTGGCAGATAACATTGGCTCTGACCCAAAATCATTTTTTCGATACGTCAATAATGGATGTCAGGGGACAGTTGGCCCCCTCTCGATAGGAGGCTCTATGGTAGACAGCAATGTAGGCATGTGTAGTGCTTTCAATGACTTTTTTGCGTCGGTTTTTAATGGAGATAATGATATTCAATATACGGGTGTTGTGTGGGGTAATAAAACCCTCAACGATATTCAAGTAGAAGACGTGGAGGTCCTAAATCTTCTAAGAAATGTATGTGCAAGCAAAGCACCAGGACCAGATGATATCTATCCCAGGGTCCTCAGGGAATGTGCTAATGAATTGTTGGGGCCAGTCGCACAGATATACAGGAGTAGTGTTGCTGAGGGTATCGACCCAAGAGATTGGAAACTTGCTAACGTTGTTCCGATATTTAAGAAGGGTAGTAGAGAAGCGGTGTCAAATTATCGTCCAGTGAGTTTGACGAGCTCCCTCTCGAAAATTTTGGAAATTATCATCAAAAGGCAGTTTGTGAAGTGGATAGACGAGAATAATGTATTGTCGGATAATCAGCATGGGTTCAGGAAGGGGAAGTCATGTGTAACTAACCTCCTTTGCTTCTATGATCACATGACTAAGGCTTTGGGTAAGAGCAAAAATGTAGACGTTGTTTACCTTGACTTCCAGAAGGCATTCGATCGGGTCCAACATGGCAAACTCTTGAAGCGTTTACACGAGATTGGAATTGGGGGCAACTTGCTGAATTGGATAGAATCATGGTTAAGAGATAGGTTGCAACGAGTTATGGTGAACAGGGAATTCTCTGGTTAGACAGACGTCACAAGTGGAGTTCCTCAAGGAAGTGTCCTTGGCCCCATACTTTTTTCACTTTTTATCGATAAACTCGATCAGGGTATCGATGGGATTACTAGCAAATTCGCAGATGATGTGAAGCTAATGGGGGTAATCGGGAATGAAAGCCGTAGGGAGTTGCTCCAGACCAACTTAAACAGGATTGCAGCATGGGCAAATGAATGGAGCATGACGTTTAGTGTTGATAAGTGCATGGTCGAACAACCCACGGTTCTCTTACGAGTTGAATGGTGTCACTATCCCGGATGCAACTAGGGTCACCGATTTGGGAATTCTCATTGAGGAGCGTCTTAGGTTTTCTGAACATTGTTCAGCCGTGGTCAAAAAATCGAATAGAATGCTTGGTCTCATTTTCAAAAAGGTCTCTTCACGTTCTCCTAAAGTCATTCTTCCGCTTTTTCGAGGATTAGTTCGTCCTGGACTGGAGTATGCTGTAAGGTTTTGGAGACCATACCTACAGAGGGAAATAGAATTGGTTGAAGGGGTGCAGAGAAGAGCTACGCATGTCCTTATTGGCACACAGGGCTTGAGTTATGAAAAGAGACTTCATTTTTTGAATATGTTTACATTGAATGAACGCAGGTGTCGAGGTGATATGATCGAAGTGTTCAAAATTTTCAATGGGATGGATAGGATGGACCATGAACTTTTGGTACACCGCCAATCGACTGCTTTTACAAGGGGACACCAGTTTCGATTGGTGAGGGACAATGCAAGGTTATGGTGTCGCAGGGAATTTTTCTCTAATAGGGTTGTTAATAAATGGAATAGCTTACCCCCGGAAGTAGTAAATTGTAACACAATTGACACGTTTAAAAAGAAATACGATAAACATGTTGGGGTAAATCGAGAAGCTATCCATTCTTAGAATAAGACAACCATAAGTATTCTTTATGGGCATTGTATCATATTTTATCATGTGTATATATTGTTTATAATTTGTGTTAATTGCATTTTTAATTGGGTTGCTGTTTTTTTTTTTTTTTTAATATATGACATCCATATTTTTATGGGTATCTTTTTATCAGCGACCTCGTTGGGCATTTTGCCTGTTGTGGCGTTGTATTTGTATAAAAAATATAGTTGTACAGGAATTATCATTATATCAAGAACTAACATTACCATCATGCGCCACAGAATTTATGCTGTTCTCTGCATCTCTTCTGAATCGTTATTAGTACCACAGGAAAATGCACTTGTGAGTATTTATTTGGAGCAAAAAAATTACAATTAATCAGTTGATTAATAAAATTCAGATGGTTCACCCCTATAAAAAAGTTTACTGCATACCACTTTTGTGTAGTACTCACAAAACAGCTTCACGGCATCTCCATTAATCCTTTTAGCATTCAGGTGATGCAAAATACTAATGTTTTTTGACACTTCCGGAAGAACAAAAATGACAGATTTATTGTAATAAGAACATGATCACATACACTACCCTCATTTAAAAAAAAGATGACCAATTCTCTCATATTTCCTATAAGGTATTTTTTCAGACTTTTTAAAGACAATCTTGCCTTTTATATTCATCTCCATATATTCCAGCACTTTTAATAATCAATTATTCAATTATATCATAGAAGAATGGGAGGAAATACCCATCCCTTGCACTATCTTAGAGATCATAGGGACACTAGGACCCCCTAAAAGTTTCCCATATATTAATAACAATTAAATGCTATCACACAGTCCCTCAATAAAAAGACATCTGCAGCTCCCTTGCATTTAAACGCCCTTGCCTGGACATGTTTTCGCTCGCCTGATACAGCCTCCTTTCTATGACTTAAAACAAAAAAAGAGTGAACTCCGTGTCCCTCTTGGTCCAGCACATAGTTGTAGCCCTTTAAGGCACACAGCCTCCATTATTCATGCTAAATTTTTTCTTACTCATTTATTATTTCTTCGTATCTCATTTTGTTACTCACAATGCAATTAAGTGTTCAATCCTTAAAAAACATTTTTTACTGAAGTTAAAAAAAACCTTCCAAACTCTCTTTGATACCACTGGTTAAATAGAATTAGATTTGTAACTCTTGTCTAACATGTTGAGATACTTAGCTGTCATTGAACATGGTGAAAAATGAACCTCAGTAATCCGAATAGATTGTGCGCGAGTGGCGCAGCGGTGAAATGCTCATCTACCACCATGAGGGCTACCATCAGATCTGCAGGTTTGATCAAAAGGATTGTCAAAGTTTTTACTCTATCAGACCTGAGGCAATCACCCATAGATGGGGCGCTGTCAATATACCCTTGCCAAAAGTTCCCTCCATGCTCAAGACAGAGACGGAAGTATAACAAGATTGGGAAGAAAATTTTTCAACTCTATTAGTAGTGAATTGGTGTTTGGCAGGAGTGTATATGTTGTGAAAAGAAATTTGAATAAGTCCCAGTCCCCTGATTAGGTAAGATTAGCTGGGTTTGGAACAGCTGTAGTATAATCCCTTTTTCCTTTGACAACTTTTTTTGGTGATTTCCTTTATAGCCTGTTGGCATCTTTTTTCTCAGTCTGCCATTTTCTTTCATTGCCGTTTTTTTGTGGGCTATTATTATTTCCTCCAGCTTCTAGGTTTCCATTTTCTTTCACACTGTTGGTTATCGTCTGAAGGAGAAATCCCCCATAGCGGTCGTTGGTAATAATAAGCTTTTGTGTAGAGTGGTGTGTTTGAATCAATTGAGCCTGTTAACATTTTAGAGCTTATTTTTTTATTTGTTTGTTAATATGTTGTATCGTATATACCATTAAGCCCAGTTTGGTACATTCAATTTTTCTTGTTGGAATATCTCATTTCGGATTTTTCCCCTCAGGCTGTACATTCACATCTCCATTTTTATTAATTTTTTACATACTAGCCATCTTAGGGCCGTCATTTCAACTTTTTCCAGGGTGGGGGGGGGGGGGAGCAAAGAAAATGTACTCAAGGTATGGATATATATATATATTTGTATATATATACCATTTGTAATGTATTTTCAAAAGCCAGGGGGCAACGGCCCGACCTCCCCCTCCCCAAATGACGGGCCATTTTGGCGGCCAAGTTTTGATCCAGCAATCGTGTTTTTGTTGAACCCAGAGACTGTTTTTGACCAGACTCAGAGAACTTATTTTGCTTTGACCAGGGGCGGTCTTAGGGCAGTGCGACCGGTGCAGTTGCGGTTGCACCGGGCGCCAAATGAAAAGGGGCGCAGAATCACGTTAGATATACATTACCAGAAAAATATCTTTGATACATATTTAAAAAATAACTTCAGTGGAACTTCGGTTAACAAGCTTAATTCGTTCCGCGAACGTGTTCGTTATACCAATCAAACTCCCCCATAGGAAATAATGGAAATCCGGATAATTCGTTCCACAATTATTCATTCACATAAAAATGACTAATGAGAACGGCATTTAATCAATAATACAATCAGTGGCGGATTACCGCACAGGCGCATGAGGCGCGCGCCTGGGGCCTCGGCAGAGCGGGGGGCCTCCAAATAGTTGTGTGCTTCATCCTACATGTGAATTTATATGCGCATCAACAAATCTCTTGAACTAAGTACAGTATCTGCTCTCCCTTTTTTTTTCAACCGCAATTTTTTTTTATTTTTTATTTTTGTTATTTTTTGTATACTGTACGTATGAGTTATGGAAGAAAAACGGGAACTGAAAGAAAAGAACAATTTACAAGACGCAGCTCTCAAGGGCCAGTTCTTCCCCGACAAAGAAAGAAGAGACATTGTAAAGCGATCATTCAGGGAGGGTCATTTTCAAACAGTATTTCCCTAAGGGCACAAGCAGGAGGAGGGATGAGAACAGCAGGTCCTAATGTCTGTCCGAAATGAAAATTGTAGTGAAGGCATAAACAGATGTCTCATTCCACAGTATTAAATGCTTTTATGGGCGCCGATAATACGACAGCTTTGGTGTAAGCTTTTGTATACAGTATAATGGATGGCAAGATCGGCAAGCGGCGACATCGACAGGAAGAGACAGTCGTACTAATTAAAATGAATGTAGTAGAGCTCTTATTGTGATTTTGTCTCCCACTTGTTTGAATGAAATACTATAAGCTGGTTCAAACAACATATACATTTGCAATCTATGACTGGAACCATACGACCATATGACAAAAGAAAAGTGGGGTTTGAAATGAATGCTGAATGACATGCATTCTGAATCACGTGATTTTTCTGTTGCTCTTTTAACGGGTCTAGGTCAATTCGTCGCGATCAACTTGTCGCGCGACAATTCGTCGCAATCAATTTGTCGCAGCGTCAATTCGTCGTGCTACAAACTCGTCGCGGTACAAATTTGTCGCAGAGTCAGTTCGTCGCGGTACAAATTTGTCGCAGAGTCATTTCGTCGCGGTACAAATTTGTCGCGGTACAAATTTGTCGCAGAATCAGTTCGTCGCGGTACGAATTTGTCGCAGAATCAGTTCGTCGCGGTACAAATTTGTCGCAGAGTCAGTACGCCGATCAAATAAATTTTCAAAATTCAGTTTTCATGGTATTCATGCCACACTTCCCGCTTTCTGGCGGGATCTCCATTTCTCGCAGCGAGGGGCGTTGGGCGAACACACGAAGATGATAGATAAGTTATGATAAAATAAATTTTTAAAATTAAATTTTCACCGTATAAGCCGCACTCCCGCTTTCTGGCGGGATCTCCATTTCTCGCAGCGAGGGGTGTTGCGGGAACACACCAAGATGATAAATTAGGATCAATGCCCATCCCAAAGCACAATTTGCCTAAGGGGTCATTTAAGTATTACGTCAGGATCGGGGAGGGAGTTTCGGATTTGTTGACTTTTGATGGCGGGGGGGGGGGGTTGAAGGTCGCTTACGTCATCAACCACCCCTTTTTGAAGATATGAAATATTCTAAGCTGCTTTTTGTGAAATTTTGCTGACAGGGGAGGGGATGGGGGTCAGTGTTTTGCTGATTTTTGCTGACAAGGGGGAGGGGGTCAAAAATGGCTGAAAATCTGCTTACGTAATACTTGAATGGCCCTAATTCACTATTGAATATGTATCTGCCATGTAGAGAATACATCTTTGAGGAATTTTTTACCGACAATATATCTAAGGCTAGCATTACACTATGAAAGTGTTCTAAAAGTCCTTTTATAAAACTTGAAAAATTCAACCAATAAGATTATCGGTTGCATTTGCTCGAATGTAACCTATGAACTTTATTGGTTGGATTTTTTGAGTTTTTAACTTGAGCAACTTATCCGGTGCAAATTAAATTTTGAAAATGTATGTGATCGCAATTTATCATCTCGGTGTGCGCCCCAACTCCCCTCGCTACGAGTAATGGAAATCTCGAGAGAAAGCGACAAGTGTGGCTTATCCGGTGAAAATGAAATATTAATTAAATTAAATTATTAATTATTTCAGGTTCTTGTGGAGATACTGTAGTGGTTAATGTTGGTGGGAGTCTCGAGTCCACATGGGACAGATACAAGTTTACACTTAAAGAGAGCCTCCGCTGTGCTGTAATTTGGGGAATATCATAAACACCGACATTTTTTTACAGAATTTTAAAATTTTATCATAGAAAAAATGATTTTTTTAACATTTACAATAATTGAATAATAAAACATTAATATCAATTGTAATTTTAATTTCGATGTAATTTCGATGATTTTTTTCGAAATGACAAAAAAAAAATTTAATAAACTGTGTGCATTTCTTGATGGAAAAAAACTTTTCTTCATGTTTATTTTTTCACGTATGTGACAAAAAACCTACATACAGATCGCGTGACGAGTTGACTCTGCGATAAATTGACGTCCCGACGAATTGGTTACACGACAAATTGTCACTGCGACGAATTTGTACCGCGACGAATTGGCTCTGCGACGAATTTGTACCGCGACGAATTGGCTCTGCGACGAATTTGTACCGCGACGAATTGGCTCTGCGACGAATTTGTACCGCGACGAATTGGCTCTGCGACGAATTTGTACCGCGACGAATTTGTATCGCGACGAATTGGCTCTGCGACGAATTTGTACCGCGACGAATTGGCACTGCGACAAATTGATGCGCGACGAGTTGAGCGCGACAAGTTGAGTGCGACAAATTGACCGGCTACGCTCTTTTAACACTCCCTCCCCGGCTGAAAAAAATCAAGGGGGTTTCTTTTCCTTCTTTCTAAAGAAAAGAGCTACATTTTTGGATTGGTCAAGGAGGCTTGGGTAGACAACATCTTTGTGTCAGACCGAAAAGTGTTTATTGTTAATGTAATTGTAATGTGTGTTATTGTAATGAAAAAAATTTTCATGCCGATCCTCAAGATTTCCTTTAGGATTTAGATTGCAGAATCTCCAAAAATAACGGTAAGCAAAACTAAAAATATATAAATTATCTGATAAATTTTTATTTGAGCATTTCAATTCAACTACAGTAGTCTCTCGAGAATTCGGTCGTGCTCTAATCCAGCACGTCCAGTAGTCCAGGATATTTAGGTGGTGTGGTGTCACTTTTCTCCTGATGCCCTAACCCCCTTAACACGTTCTAATATTTCTTAATTGCTGATCAAGTCCTGACTATGTCTTTGCACGAAATTTCATATATTATTTCAATGGGTTTCTTCAAAGTTAATCCAGCAATTTTGGTAAAATCTGGCACACCGTGGTGTAATACGTACCGGATTAGCGAGAGTCTACTGCAGGGGTCTTCAACCTTTGAGGCATAGCAGGCCATATTGAAACATTTTATAAAGTACGCGGGCCACAATGTTATACAGTGGCATTTTTCGTTATTAAACGAAACGGGGGGGGGGGCATAATATAGAAGATTTTTATTCACTCTGAATACAAATAATGCAAAGGCAAAGGCCACAACAGGCAGAGTGCCCAACGAGGTGGCTGAAAGAGAAAATAATAATAATCAATATAATAATAGTAAAAATAAAATAGAATAAACAAATAAAAATAATAATTTCTAAAAAATTTTTTTTTAATAATTTCTTTCATTGACAATAATTTTAATTCATTCTGAAATAATTTCTTCCATTAAAAATATAATTCTTATATTTACTCCGATATAATTTCTTCCCTCTATTGAAGAAATGTTTTTCTATTAAATATTATCAGTATCTTTATATCAAATCAAATATATTATATTTGAGATATTATCAAATCTTTATTAATCAGTAATATTAAATTACTAAAACTATGACGGATCTCCATTTTTGCCGTGTGGCTGAAGGCACCAGGACGGACATCTTAGATTACTAAAAATATGATGCAGAATTTTACTGTGATTTTTTTTTTTTTTAATGGGAGTGTGATTATTTTTCATCTAGTACCAGAGAATATCCTTATATTTCCTTATCTTATTTTTGTGTTTATGGTTTTGGTGATGCAAAAATAAAAAAAAAAGTTATGATTTTTCATAATATTGTTCATTTTAGTGAACCATCTCGTTCTTATTAGGGCCAAAAGGGTGCAGTGGTGGATAAACGCAAATTTGTGGGTGGGGGCGGTGGTTGTGACCATGTGTTCAATTTTTCAGGACGGTTCTGATTTCTTTTGGAAAAAATTCTGAATTTTCCCCTTTTTTTAAGCAAATTTATTTTCTTGGTTTGTTATTCAGTCAAAAACGTAGAAAACATTTTTCTTTCCATTTAATTTTTCTGATCTCGGGGGGGGGGGGGGGGGTGACAGCCCCTACCTTTAATCCGTCCCTGATAGGGGGGCCTCCAGATCAGGTTGCGCCTGGGGCCTCCCAAAATCATGATCCGCCACTGAATACAATGCAATAATAATAATATAATACCATACAATATATATAATGTAATAATGCCATAAACAAACATGCGATATACGATAATGTATACAAATCAACTTATTCTAAACAAGAAAGAAGAGGACTACCTTGTGTTGGACGATTTACGGACTCGCTGTTTGCACTGTTATTCTTTTTGTGTGATTTTAAAAAGAACATATCCAATGACACTTGCTTTTTGCCTCCTTTTTAGGATTTCTCGGAGATGGGAAATTGCATTGTCATTGGACAGATTTATTGCTTGCTTTACTGTGCTTCTATTTCATTGGTAGTTTTCTACAGAATTTTGCAGATTCCCCCATTTTACACATCTCTCTAATCACATTTCAAAGGTGAGGGACTTCTCACTTCTTTTTCCCTCAGAAAAAGATACCCTCAATATAAGCTCTTGCTGTTGCATGCAGTGGAGGTCCATCATTTCGTCTATGGTCAACTCTTGGCCAAGCATAATTTATATAAAAAACAAGAGCACATACGCGCAATTACAATGCGACATCTAGTTTCATATAATAGTCACACTCAATTTTTCCAGTGAGACACGCTGATCGGACACTGTAGGGGAGAATATTACCTATAATTCCACAGTACGTGTGTGCACGAAAGTGAAAAATCATCAGCTTAGTTGTGAAAATGTGACAATAAATAAACAAAGCACAAAATTTTTGCTCGTAATACGAATCATCGCTCGTTAATCAAATCAATTTTTTTTTCAAAATTTTTGCTCGTTATGTGCATTACTCGTTAACTGAACCACTCGTTAACCGAAGTTTCACTGTATATGCTTTTGTAATTAAATTTTTAACGTAATTATGACTAATGAAACCACTCTCAGAAAAAAAAAATTGTTGATAAGATGCAGTGGTTTTCCCACACTAAAGCTGCTTCGAAGTTATAACTCGTCATGCAGCTTTGATCCACTAAGAAATTCATATACAAATACAGGGCCACAACAGGCAAAATGCCCAATGAGGTGGCTGAGAAAAAGATGGCCATAAGAAGAATGGATGTCATATATTACTAAAATGCAGCAATTAGAAATGCAATCACAAAAACTATAAACAATATATATATATATATATGATAAAATATTATACCACGCTCATAAAAAATATTTGTGGTTGTCTTATTCTCTAACTATGGATAGCTTCTCGATTTATCCCAACATATTTATCGTATTTCTTTTTAAACGTGTCAATTGTGTTAGAATTTACTACCTCCGGGGGCAAGCTATTCTATTTATCAACAACCCTATTAGAGAAAAATTCCCTGCGACACACACCATAACCTAGAATTTTCCCTTACCAATCGATCCGAGAAGTTTTGTTTTTTATTTCAACGTAATTTTTTCTAAACGTATAATCCACGGACTACACGCAGGAAAATAGGGTAGGATAATTGGGACTTCAATGGAAATATGGAAATAAAGTAGTGTACCTCACATATCCAAAACAAACAGCTGCAAATCTATTTCAAATAAGAGAAATTTTGGATATGTGTGTCTTCGTATATTTGAAATGAGGTTTCTTGAAGCTGAAGAAATATAGCATTAAATGTATGTTATGGTAAATGCGTTGAATCGGTAATGCATAATCCTAATCGTCTCGGTAAGTTCGATAAATTTCGCAACATCTATCACTTTTACCGGCGATTATGCATAATCCGTTTAGACCCTGTATGCACAAACGTGCGGGTTGCTTCTTTTCGCTTTAGATAGTCTTTTTTAACCTCAGGGATGTTAAGCCCAAACTTCAAGAATTGTGCATTATCGTTGAAATTAAACCGAAGTCCCTGAGGTTAAAAAAAATCTACAGAGAAAAAAAACAACCCTTTCCCAGTGCAGTCTTAACGCATGGGCCCACCAGGGTGCGGCCCGGAAGCCTCAAGAGTAGAGGGGAGCCTCACAAAAATTAGATCTAGTTAAAATTTTCTAGAATTTACTAGATAGAGCCTCAGAAAAACCACTTGGTCCGGGGCTTCATGATGCTCTTAAGACAGCTCTGCCCCTTTCCCAAGGCCGTAGCGTGCTTTCTCGGGAGCAGTCTTTTCTTGGAGTCTCCTTGAAATAGTTATGTTCAGAAAAAGGAGGAGTTACAAGTGCCCCGCCCCCTCCCATTCGGGGACCACCTAATAGTTAGGGGTCTTGCCCAAGTTGCAGGGCCCGGTGCTTTAGCTGGTGTTTTTACCTGCCCTTCTGTTAGTACTGGGTCTGAAAGGGATAATTTCAAATGAAGTTTATGAGTTTTATAAATATGAAAGAAATCATACGGAGAAATATCACTTTAATTTAACAACTTTTATTAGCAGCTTTGCCCGTACGTGATGCATGCACTACACGAATTTTACTATAAAATTCAATTAAAATAAGTTTGAAGAAGATAAATCCTTTGTGATGAGTACCTTGCATAAATGTGTGACGATCTGCTTTTTAAATGTTTAAAATCTGTTAATTAAATAAAACAAGTTGGGCTTTTATTGTTGTCTACAAGTTGAATAGCAGTAATCCCATTCTAGGAAGAAAGCTTTTCCGACTTCTTCGTCCCTTAATATCCAACCAAGAGGTGGGGGGGGGGGGTGATGGGAAGGATCACCACATCAAGAGTCTGATATGGTAGAATAAATCTGACTAGCAAAATGACTAGCAAAAATAGCCTCCTCCGACACGATTCGCAAATATGGGGGGGGGGGGGGCGCTGACTACTGTTTTTGCACCGGGCGCCGCTTGGTGTAAGACCGGCCCTGGATCTGACCATTGTATTATTTAAAAGAGAGTCTGGGTTTTTATTTATATATTTCAGAGAACATTTATTTATATATCAGGAGAGATGGGTGTATTATTCAAAAGAGAGAAGTCCCGATTATCATTATTTTCAATCCTGCATCTGGTCTGTGATGATATATTTTTAATCTCAATTCCTTATTTAGTTACGGAATATTGTTTTGTTTGTGGTTTGCTCTTATCGTCTTTTTTTTTTTAACAGCAATAGTATTATCCCTTTTTGGTGGTGTTAGCTGTTTTTTCTTTGGCAAAAAAGACATCCAAAAGCATGACTTTTGTTTCACTCTTGGTGACTTCTCATTATGTTCTTGGGCGTTTCCTTTTTTGTTTTTTTTGCCAAAGAAATGAATCGCCAAGACATTGCCAAAAATGTATATTACAGCTGTTCCCTGGGTTCTACTTTTCATTTGGAAACACCTTATTGGAGTGTTCAGGTTATATGAAAGAGGTTTTTATCAGGGTTTTAAGGCAGTGTAGAGAAAGATTCAATTAAACCAGAGTTCTTAACCTTTTCCATTCCACGGACCATTTGTGCCAATGAGATGAAGTCCACAGACCCCTACACAAATGATAATAAGGGCACAAGCCCATAAAATTTACAAATAACATTTTTACGTTGCTATGTAAAAACAATAAGTGAGATATGTTTTCATATTATAACTCATGAACCCTCCCTGAAATCAGTTGCGGCCAAGAACCCCTGGGTTACAATATTTCGGCGGTCAGCCATCTACACATGAATAATGTGTACAATGTCAATACATGAATAATATAATATGAAGTAGCCGGTTAAGAGGTTATAATACATTGAGACAATCAATTAACAACCACTAGCTAGATAATAAAAAAATAATCATTTTCGAATAAGCTTATAAAAATATTTGTTTATGTTTTTATTTCACTCCTCGTCAATAATTAATAAATGGATTATTAACTTGCCTAGTCTGTTCCAAGCAAAATCAAAACAATCTAGTTCAAGATCTAGTTCTGTTTTCAAAAAGGAGTAAGAAACAACGCAGTTATTAGGGGGAGCCCTATAAAACCGGTTTTCCATCTACTCTTTTCGGAAAATCAAGTGACGTCACCCGATTCGTCACCTGACCGTCTCCCGTTGATACAAACTAAAATTACTGTTTTTTTGATTAATTTTTTTGCATAGTTCTAATTCACAAAACTTTATCATTTTTTCTCAGTAGATGCGAAAGAAATATCGCTGATTATGAAAATATTTTTTTAAAAGTTATTTCATTTTTGACAGATTTTTTTTTTTCCCGACCCATGCATGCAATGTTAAATCAAAGGGAAGTATCTCGGTTTGTAAAATCGAAAAGGAAACTACCAGAAATGTTTCTTCCTCATAGAAGATACCTTTCGATATTTAACGTTCAGTGCAGGGACGCCGGAAGTCAAAAATGGTTGGTGTTGCTCAATGTTTATGGGACATTACTCAGTTCGGGGGGGGGGGGTTGTCATAACAACATATATTTTCTATTGACCATACGTCCTTTTTTGAACTAGAATGTCCCGTTTTTTTCCTAAATCTGTATTTGATTTCTGCGATGACGGGGAATTTAACCTACTTTCGTAGAAAAAGATTTTCGCCTCAGTAAAATATGGTAAACCTATGGATGTCTGCCTCAAGATGATCAAAAATTTAGAGTATTTTTTTAATAAATTAAAATATCGACAGAAGTTGCATATAGCATTTATCTGCATTTTCTTTCTATTTCGGTTTGTTTTAAATTCTTTTTAAAAGTTAGTGATTCAAATTTTTTCTGGGAGGGATACCCCGGTTTCTCCCACAAAGTTTGGTTCTGCGCACGTCCCTGAGCCCGCGTACAGTATACGTAGACCTATTAATGTTTTTATACGCTCAAATACATGAGTGTATACATATATATGAACAGGGCTTGACAAATCCAAAAAAAAAAAAATTACGTGCCAACAAAATATAAGTGCCAAGATTCCCCCCCCCCCCACAAAATCCGTCAAAAATCCTGTATTCTGACTTGTTCAGGACCCCTTCCATGCTGGCAGACAAGTCGACGTAATTATCGATAATTCTGTACTGTCCTCAGACTTCAATACAGTTATCATACATAAAAATATTAGGCGTCGAAAACAATTTCTTAGTCGCCATGGTGACCTAGTGCCTGGGATTTGTCAAGCCCTGTATTTTTCCATCAGATTATTTTGAACAAAAATTTTTTGACAAAGAATTTTGGAATTTTTTGAACCTAATTTTATAAATTACTATAACATGAGGAAACATCGACGGGCCACAACGAAAAGCTTCGAGAACCAAATCTGACCGTGCGTTGAAGACCTCAGGCTTACAGGAGGTCTTGGCTATACATAATATGGAAGGCTTGAGCCAGGGGTCTTCAACCCTTGCACTTGCAGCTGTCGGTTGATCGAATATGAAATCTCTTGAGATAGGCGGGGAAGGGCCCGTGCCCTGTAAGGTACAGGGTCATTCCCCTTGACCAGCCGTTGTCACCAATCTTGACCTTCGGAAGGATCTGATAGATCTTTCTTCCTGTTTTGGTGTTGGTTTCCCACTGTTGTTGCCATTTTCGAAGCATTGTTTTGCTTAAACATATTTGTATAACCCGCGTGCAGGGCCGTCTTAACTGCATGGGGGTCCCGGTTTCTCCGAGGCCCTACCAGGCAAAATCTCAACATTTTTTTGCGAGGCCCCTTTTCTCTTAGAGGGGCACGTGGGCCCAAGACGGGCACTGCCCGTCTGCCAATAAGGATCCCTTCAACCAGTCCAGGACGAACTAAGCTTCGAAAAAGCGGTAAGAGACCCTTTTTTTTTTTTTAAATAAAACCTAGTACGCTTTTTTTGACCACCGCCGAATCAGAAAAAGACCTAAGCCGCTCGTCAAAATCGACGGGGGGGGGGGGACACTCGTAAGAGAATGTTTGAACTAAAACGTCATGCTCCATTCATTTTCTGTCTGTGGCTTCCTTTTGCGTGCGAAGCGGCGGATGGCGGCGCGTTTGGGCCGTGTGGGGGGGAATGGCGTGGGGGCTCCGGTGGGCCTGGATGCCGATAGGATTTTTTTCCAGCATTGCCTCAGCCGTTCACACTCGCAGCGCAGAGCACCACGTCGTGTGCCACATTTCCCTGAAGTATATTTATAGATCACACTCGTGGCGCAGAGTAGGGACATCGAGCAAAAAATGCGGGTGAGGAGGGCGCGAACACGAGACATCGAGCGAAAAATGCGAAAGAGTGACTCGCGGGACATTTATTATATCCTAGGTCACTCATTTTTTTTTTTTTAAATAGAAGTTTAAAAGGGGGCTACATAACCGTAGTTGTCCGATTGTTTTACGGGCCACTTAATTGATTTAAAAACGTTTTCCACTGAAGTGATTTGAAAAAATATATGTCGCGTGCCACTTAAAAAGCTCTGTAAGCATGTGATCTGCAATTATGTCACTCGAGTAATTTATAAATGTGCCATGGAGCAATTTAAGTGCTCCAGAGCTGAGCGACCAATCATCTGTAAATGTGGTGGGCCACTTTATTGATCTGTAATTATGTTACTCGAGTAATCTATAAACGTGCCGTGGAGCAGCATTTAAGTGCTCCAGAGCTGAGCGACGAATCCTCTGTAAATGTCGCGGGCCACTTCATTGATTATATTATATAAATTATTTATTAACATTTTATAATTATTAGTTTATTATTATTCATTAATGTTTTATAATTATCAATTGTTCTTTCATAATAAAAGAAAGAAATAATGAATTATAGTGTAAACGTATACAAGAAAAAACACTTTGAACGCGATTTTCTCAGAATGCAGTTTCTGAGCTCATCCGCAAGATTAAAAAAAAAAACTGCTCCGAAAATTCTGAAATTTTGTAGAAATGTTTATTCGACATGTGTCAAGTGCCACATTTCCCTAATTAGTAAAGTATATTTACAGGTCACACTCGCGGCGCAGAGTACTCTATATCCACGACGTGCCATAAAAAACGAACGTTGAGATATTTTTAATTTTAAAAAAATTTAATATTATTAGATTTCAATTAAAAATATTTACATTTTCCAACAGCTATGGAATCAAGGTACGTTTCATGTAGCAATATAGATTATTACAAACAGAATTAAAAATAACGTCTTGTAACATCTCTAACTGCTAAAACTGTTGAAATCGGTGTCAATGAACCTCTCCACGTACTACAAGCGGAATTAAAAATGACGTACTTACGTTCTATAACATCTCCAACTGCTAAAATTAATGTCAATGAACCTCTCCACGTTTCTGTAACATCTCTAAAATACGAACTGCTAAAATCAGTGTCAATAGGGGTATTATTTTAAAAAAAACCTCTATTAAAGCACTTTCAAATAGCCGTCCTTTCAGGCAGGCCACTTAATCTTCCTATAAAAGAGCAAAAAAAGAAAAAAAAAACCAAATGTTGAGATATTTAAAAAAAAAAAAATTAATGATTAAAAAAAAAAATTTCATATTATTAAATTTTATATTTTAAAAAAATATTTAAATTATGCACTTACATTTTTTCCTGAGAGGACGGCCTTTCATTAGAGCGGTGGACAAAGCATCAGCCAGGGTATATTACATAGCTAGATTAAGGAAAAGAAAAAAAATATTAAATATCTTATATATAAATCTGTCTGTAAGTATATGTCTGTTCTTTATACAAATCTACAGTTTTAGACCGATCGTCGCCAAATTTTGCATATATACCAAACACGACCGGGATTGAACCGTAGTCTACTTTAAAAGTTCGCCAGAGCTTGGCAAATGCCCAAAATGGGCGGAAAAACTTTCGGGCAACAATGGTTTTGGGGCCCTCAACAATTACTTTCGGAACGTTTACTTTGGTTACCGTGGTTTCCAACAATGCGTTTCAGACATGTATATACACTGGTGAAATAAATTAAGAGAATTTGCATATTTTATCGAATTTCATGAAAAGAACTGAACTGAATGTAAAACCACTGCTTCTAGACAAAAATGCAAATCTTGTACGTCAAATACGTAAGCGTACACGTGTGTGTAGGCGGAGCCAGTAGAGAAACAGGCTTTATAAGCGCGCGTAAGTTAAGACGCATTTCGTTCGCTAGCACACCTCGGCGAATTTCTTGGTGTTATTTTGCAGCAATCGGCTAATTTCAAATTGTAACAGTAAAAATGAGTAACCACCAACGTTTAGATGATGGAATGAGGTGGCGAATTGTGGGGAGGCTAGAAGCAGGCCAATCTCAAGTCCAGATTTGGAGAGAGTTCAATTTAACGCCCAGCGTCGTGTGTAACTTATGGAAACAGTTCCAGGATACCGGATCCATCGAGAGAAAGCCTGCGCAAGGTTGTCCAAGAGCCACGACGGCCAGAGAAGATCGCCATTTGTCGATTATAGTGAGGCGTAACAGGAGTGCTACAGCTACTCAGCTCTCTCGTGACTTGTATGCAATCACAGGAACCCGTGTATCAAGGGTGACTGTTTCCAAAAGACTTCATGAGAGAGGGTTGTTTGCAAGAAGACCTGCTGTTTGCGTCCCGCTCACTTCTACGGACAGGAGAATCCGTTTATCATGGTGCAGAGAGCATAGAGATTGGAGTATGGATCAATGGGCGACCGTTCTCTTCACTGATGAGTCCTGGTTCAGCCTAAGCACCGATTCTCACCGTACGTTCATATGGAGAGAACCAGGGATCCGCTACCTACCCTCCAATGTCCGCGAAATCGACCATTATGGCGGAGGAGGTTTAATGGTCTGGGCAGGCATCATGTTGGATGGCCGCATACCTCTCCATGTCTTTGAAAGAGGCACTGTGACTGGTGTGAGGTATAGAGATGAGGTCTTGGAACCCTATGTTCGCCTTTTCAGGGGTGCAGTTGTCCCTGAGTTCATTTTACCGGTTCAAATTTTCGAGTCTCAGAAAAATCACTTGGCTCGGGGCCCATGATGCTCTTGGTTCCCCAGACAAATTGTTTTTTCTAAAACCCCCTACATAACTAAAAATGATTGCTCGGGGCCGCATCTAGATGATTGCTCAGCCGGGACAAGCCAGCACCTCCTACAGATAGAAGGCCTTTGCACTGTTTGCCATAAAACCTCATTCAGACTACCTAGCAATTTGCCACATTTTGAAACACAGCATCCTATTTCGTTTCTTCTTATTTTGGCGTAGAATCTTCCTGATTGGCTCACAGATACCTTATAGTGATTGGATAAAAGGGCATAGAAATCGTCAATTCTGAGCCCGATAATTTCTTTTCCTCACAACGATAATAATGGCGCGAGCAGGAATTTTTTCCCCTGAATATTCTGAGGGAAAATGGACTACTTACTGACGTCACAAGAAGACTGCGGAGGCCTTCTATCTCTAGGAGGTTTTTTTTTTTTTTTTTCAAACCGAGCACAACTCAGGTCTATCGCCATGGGCAATTTACTACCTAGTGAGTTGTGCTGGAAGTGTAAGTGTGTGTGTACCTAACAGTCTGAGTGCGTATCTAGTGTTGTGTATGATTTTTCAGTGCTGCCATCTATGTTTCAGAAGTAAAGTGAGTGAAGTGTAGTGATTGAATATTTGTACTGCTTGTAGGCCTGTTGCTCTCTGTGACGAGACTTTTTAACGGGGAGATCGGCTCGCATTTGCACCTCGAAGTTGGGAACCACAGAAGACCAACTTCAGCCGACCACCACTGTGGTGACGGTGGGGTTCGAACCCGGATCGCCGCCATGCGAATCCGTCACTATGACCACTCGACCACCACAGCGGCATCTCTAGGAGGTGCTGGACAAGCCATTACCTCCTAATGGACAAGCACGCACTTTAGTGCCTCCTTTTAATATTGAAGGAGAGGTTAATGGGTGAAATTTGCTCCCCCTAGGGCAGACTAGACAGACCATATTTGCTCTAGGAAAATACTTGAAACTGGGATTCAAAATACGGGAAAATACAGGACATCGCCAATTACCACCAAAAGTAAGCAAAGTTGCCAACTCGTGCTAAAATCACAGAGAAGTCGCCAATCGCGGGAAATGAAGCTCTACTGCAAATTGCAGTGAATTAAAAAAAAGCGAAGATGAATATTCTTATCTGTAGTCGTGATTATCATAATCTAATTTCTGAGTGAGGGAGATAAATTTAATAGCTAGTTTGAAGAATGAAATGGATAAAAAAAATCAAGTTGGCTTCGCTGAAAATACGTAAAAAACCGGGACATTTTTGCAAAAAAAACAGTCGGGACAGCCAATACGACAGAAAAAAACCGGGACTGTCTCGGGAAATATGGGATGTATGGTCACCTTATTAAAAACCAACAATTTTACGTACAAATACAAATACAACGCCACAACAGGCAAAATGCCCAACGAGGTGGCTGAGAAAAAGATGCCCATAAAAATATGGATGTCATATATTTCAAAAATATAGCAACCCAATTAAAAATGCAATTAACAAAAATTAGAATCAATATACATACACATAGGGTGACCATACGTCCCGTATTTCCCGGGACAGTCCCGGTATTTCCTGTTTTTTTGGCCGTCCCGACTTTTTGGCAAAAGTGTCCAGGTTTTTCCCGTATTTTACACGAAGCCTACTTGAATTTTTATTCTTTATTGAAGTCAAAGATTGACATTATTTTTCAACTCATAAATTATTTTATGATAATTACAACTATATATGAGAATATTAATCTCCCACATTTGCCTTGGTGAAAGTTTTTTTTTTTCGTGGAATACATTTTGATCCACTGCAATTTGCAGTAATGCATCATTTCCCGCCATTGTAATTTCCCGTAATTTTCGCAATATTTGGCAACTTTGTTTGATTTTGGCGTCGTGTTTGGCGATAATTGGCGATGTCCTGTATTTTCCCGTATTTGGAATCCCGATGTCCCGTATTTCTCTCGAGGAAATATGGTCAGCTTACATACACATGATAAAATACTATACAATGCCCATAAAGAATATTTATGGTTGTCTTATACTAAGTATGGATAGCTTCTCGATTTACCCCAACATGTTTATCGTATTTCTTTTTAAACGTGTCAATTGTATTACAATTTACTACCTCCGGGGGTAAGCTGTTCCATTTATTAACAATCCTATTAGAGAAAAATTCCCCGCGACACCATAGCCTTGCATTGTCCGTCACCAATCGATACTGGTGTCCCCTTGTAAAAGCAGTCGATTGGCGGTGTACTAAAAGTTCATGGTCCATCCTATCCATCACATTGAAAATTTTGAACACTTCGATCATATCTCATTATGCTCCCGTTTGAGTGGGTCACGTCTCGGGTTTCATTCTGAAGCGCGCGCTTCAGAATGAAACCCCCACAAGGGGTGGGTTGACAAGGCTCCAGCCCTGGGGCCCGGGAGGATTTTAATCATTTTTTGTTTTTTCACCCTATAAATTCATCATAAAGGGGCCCCCGTGAAAGTCTGGTCGGGGGGGGCGTAAAAGATCCCAGCCTAGGGGCACTGCTTTAGTATGTGGGGGCCATGGCTAATAGCTAACCTTATATATTCTAGAAACCTTGGCAGGTATGTTCCTGTTTCTTATAATTCATAACTGAATGATCATACATCCGCATTTTTCGTATTTCACGAAATTTCGACCACGCCGACTTTATTGTACAAATGCCGATCATGTTCCCCCCCCCCCCGTCTCAATAGGATAATATATCACAGATAAATTTCAAATATTTATCCAATTTACCAACGACGCTTGGGGGCTTGGTTATTATGCGTATTCATCAGTAAAGCGGTAAATTTATCAAACTTACCAATACGATTGCTGAGTTTGCACTCAGACAGATGATTTACTGTCAGGAGACCTTTCTTAAGCAGGTGGTCGAAGAAGACTTGGGCCATGCCAGAAATTGTGCGCGTATGTATTGTGAACCTAACGTAAAGTTTGTTTCTGTGTAATGTTTGCTATCATCTGCCATCAATTTTTCAAACTAATTTTACTTCAATCTTTCGATTGAATAATTGTACCTGTAGTGACCTATGTTCTCCGAATAGTAAGCACTCACCGAGAAAAACTCTCTTAACAGCAATTTATTAGTAAACATTAGAATAAGAACGTACACTGAAGACACCGATCCTACTCGATCGTTTTCACACACACACTTCTCTCTCTTTCATTTTCGAATGCCCACCTCAGTTCTCGCGATTTTCGTTCTCCTGAGGCCTTTTCCCCCCTCCTTTGTCTCTTGAGCCTTATACCGTATTGTTACGTCAAGGTTGTTACTGGGAGACGGCATAGAGAACACTACAGCAGGGCCGCAACTAGGTGTTTGGTCAGCCGAGGCAAGAGCACATTTTGGCGCCCCCATGTAATGCTGAAGGAAGGGTTGATTGGTGAAATATACGCCCCCTCTGGTTCAGCGCCCGGGGCACCAGACCCGCCTGCACTCCCGTAGTTGCGGCCCTGCGCTACAGTACCGTTGTAGGCCTATTGCTCATTGTGGCGAGACTTTTCAACGGATAGATAGGCTATTCGCGCTGATGTTGGGGAACCCCAAAAAACCAACTTCAGCCGACCACCACTGTGGTGACAGTGGGATTCAAACCCGGGTCCTCGCTATAGGAGTCCGTCACTATGACCACTCGACTAGACTACAACGGCAGCTAGTGTAAAAAATGATCTGTTTTTCATATATTTTCATCGAAGCCAACTTGAATTTTTATTCCTTATCTTATGATTATCAGATATTTCTGTTGTTAAACGTTTCATCATTTCAATCCAATGCAATTCGCGTAGTGCTTCATTTCCCACCATTTTCGATTTTTCAGTGAATTTAGCAATATTTGGTAGCTTCGCTACTTTTGGCATCTTTACAAGATATTCACGTCTCAGGTGTTTTCGATCCTCCCGACTTCTTTTATAAGAAAAAATGCGTAATTTTTATTATTTTTTCAAGGAAGCATACTTTATTCTTTACTGAAATCAAGAATCAAAATTGTTTTTCTAACTTATAGGTTATATTATGGTAATTATGACACTATAAATATGTAAATCATATCACATATTTTAATTTTGTCATTTTTAACCCTTTAAGCGGTTTTTAAAGTTTTCCTGATCCGCATTATAACTGCCACGTTTGAAATTGCAAAACCTTCGCGAATTGCTCTCGTATTTTAAGAAGTTTTTCCGATTGCGAGTAGATCAGTGCCGTCTTAAGGCATGGGCCCACCCGGGGGCCTCAAGCGAAGAGGGGCCTCACAAAAATGAGATCTGGTTGAAATTTTCGAGAAGTTGTTTGGTAGGGCCTCAGAAAAATCAATTGGCCCGGGGGCCCATGATACTCTTAAGACGGCCCTGGAGTAGATAACTGATTCTCCCCATTGATCGGACCAACATTTTCCAGCAGATGTTTAAGAATTGATGTACAATGCTCAAAACAATTAGGGGAGCAAGCAAAAAAGTGAAGAAAACCGTGCGAGACAGCCACGTATTGGCATACAATGGATAGTACACGCGTATCAATGCGCAATACAGAAAAGAGACGTAAAAAAATTTGGAATTAAGCTTTAATTCTTTGAAAATATGGAAAAAACATGAAAAGATGATTTAGGGCAACAATTTGGTTACATGTAAACGATAAAAAAAATTACTGTTTAGACATGATGCATGAGTTTTAATAGGGCGTGTGGTCTCCTCGAACAGCTAAGACTGCTGCACACCTGTTTGCCATGGATGCGATGAGGTTATCGATCAGACTTTGGGGAATACCGTTCCACTCCTCAAGAAGTGCAATCTGCAAGTCTCGGACAGTAACAGGCGGCCTTGGTCGCACAGCAATGCGTCGTCCGAGCATGTCCCAAACATGCTTGATTGGATTCAGGTCAGGAGAGCACGCTGGCTATTCCATACGCTGTATTGTTTCAGCTTCAAGCATGTTCTCCACCAGACGAGCTCTATGCGGTCGGGCATTATCATCCTGGAAAACAAAGGAACCTCCAATGGCTCCAGCGTAAGGGATCGTAGTAGGTCGCAGTATCTCGTCTGCATACTTTCGAGAAACTCCTTGGTTTGTGTTTGTCATGAAAAAACTACTGACCAAACTACATGAATATAGCGTCAGCGGCTTTTCTCTGCATGATTTTTCTCTATGTTACATTTGCACCCCATTTCGATCCCCTTAGGGGAAGAATCTCGAAAATTCCCTCCTTAGTTTATTTTTACGTCATAAAACAAAACTTCTGACCAAATTTCATGAATATAGGGCTTCAGCGGTTTTGGCTTTGCATGATTTCTTTCTGTTACCTTTGAAACCCCTTAGGGGTCGAATTAAAAAAAAGCCCTTTCAAAAACCCATTTCCTTTAGTGAGTCTTTACGTTACGAAACAAAACTATTGACCGAATTTTTTGAATATAGCTTAGGCGGTTTTGGCTAGGCGAAGAAGAATCAGTCAGGATATGTTACTTTATATATATAGACTAGCTGTAACCCGCTGCTTCGTCACGTGAACTTGGTCATCTGAAAATTGTTCTGCAATGACTTCCCCCATATAACATTTGCACCCCTTTGGGGGTTAAATTTTAAGAAATCCCGTCGTAGTGATTCTCTATATATATTATAAACTATAATACCAAATTTTATATTTGTAGCTTCTGCTGTTTGGACTCGGCGATGATTGCACCATGTAACGCAGTGTTTCCCAAAGTGGGCAATATCGCCCCTTGGTGGGCGATAGAAGCCACAAATATAACACAGGATCCTATGGACTCGCTTGAGTCTCGGGGGTGATGAAAGAAAAAAAATTCTGAAGAAGGGGGGCGATGCAACAAAAAGTTTGGGAAACCATGATGTAACGTTTGAAACAACCCCCTCCCCCACATATGACCCCCTTAGATGCTCAAGTTTGAAACATCCCTTTTTAGTGAGCCTCTACATTACAAACTAAAACTACTGACCAAATTTCATAATTATAGGCTTAAGTGGTTTCGGCTCGGCGTGATTTCTCAATGTAACCTTTGAATACCTTATGACCCCCTTAGGAGTTGAATTTTGAAAACCCTTTTCTTAGTGGGTCTTTACTTCATGAAATGAAACTACTGATCAAATTTCACATAACTTCAGAGGTTTTGGCTCGGCGATGATGAATCAGTCAGTCAGGACATGTTATCATATATACAGGGTGGTAACTATCGACCGCCCAATAATTACACACGTGATTCCTTGTGAAAAACTAATATGGAAACGTGTTTTCAGTTTTTTGATCTGACCTATAACGCTTTAAAGATTGGTGACGTCACTTAAAAATCCATCCAAAATCACCAAACGTATAACTTGGCGTTTTTTACAATGCTTTCTTTTTTTACCTTGTAATTTTTCCCTCCATGTTAACTACTCAAAGCACCACCACGATGGTTGTCACTGATTAGTAATATATATATATTGTGCGTGTTAACCCCCTTTTTTTCCTTTCCTATAATTATTCTATTGTGTATCATTTATACTTTACGCTAGTTGATTTGTCTATGTATTAAATATCCAGTATGAGCCTTTCCTGGCTCCTTGGGTATAACTCCTTCAATTGTATATGTACTTTTTATGCTTGAATAAAAAAAAATGTACTGCGTCTATTTATATATTTTTTGTTACGATTTATAATTTGATGGCATTCAGCATACAAGAATATTGTGACATGCACCTTAGGTGAGTGCCACGGATCAGCCTTGCAAGCAGCAAGGTTATACAGTCAACGGTATCCAACGCAAAAGCACCCAGACCATTAAGTTATTTTGCGACTGGACCACCGATTGCGCGAGTTAAGGTGGGTATTACCACAACCAAACGTAGACGCTGGGCCATGGGCGGAGATAGGGAGGGGGGATATTGCTCCCCCAGCATCAAAGGTGAAGTCGACTAATCTAATGCATATATGTATAGATGAATTGACACACATCATCGTGCCCCCCAGACTTCCAAGTCTATCTCCGCCTATGCGCTGGGCCAGTGTTGACCGTAAGGATACCGGCTTTCGAAGACATGTTGTCGTTGGTTGAATCGGATCCAACGACCAGCAGTCGAGCGATCGCACGAGAATTAAATTCAAGTCACGTAACTGTCTTAAACGTTTTGCACGATGTGTTCTTGAATCCATATCATTGCGCACGGGTGCAAGCACTTTCATCAGAAGATTATCCGCGAAGAAAAGAATTCTGCCAATGGCTGCTTCAACAACATTCTAATGACAGCACTTTCCTAAATAGGGTTCCATGGACCAACAAAGCAACGTTTACTCGTGAAGATGTCTTCAACAGTCACACACGTATCTGGGATTTTTCCAATCCCTATGCAACACGTCCAAATCCTCATCAGGTTCGTTGGGGAAATAATGTTTGGTGTGGAATTATAAACAATCTTCTGGGACCATATCTGCTTCCACAACTCGCTTTCTGGAGAGATTGTCTCCCAGACTTCCTTTGACGACGTTCCCTTGGCTATCTTGCGAAATCTTTAGCTGCAGCACCGGCCCATTACGCATCGAATGTCCGCCAGTGGTTAAATCAAGAATACCCAAATCGTTGGATTGGCCGCAGTGGCCCGCTGGATCCCCTGACCTAAACCCTTTAGACTTTTAAATGGGGGCCATCTCAAAGCGCATGTGTATAGGCATACACTTGAGTCGCAAGAGCTTGTAGCCACCTTGCATACGGCAGTGACACCTTCCATACTAGAATGTGGACTCAACTTTCCATCCCACGCCGTGCCTCATGTGTCTCAATAGACGGAGCACTTACTAATGTAGGATGCAATCTTCCTTTCAGCCGCTGTGGTGGTCGAGTGATCACAGTGGTGGTCGGCTGAAATTGGTTTTCTGTAGTTCCCAACTTCGAGATGCGAATCGTTCTCATCGTTAAAAAGTCTCGCCAGAGAACAACAGGCCTACAAAAACTACAAATATTCAATCATTACACTTCACTTCTGAAATCTAGATGGCAGCACTGAAAAATCGGACACCACACTAGATACGCACCCAGACTGTCAGAGAGAGAACCCCTGACCCAGTGAGTTGTGCAAGTGTGCACAACTCACTGGGTCAGGGGTTCTCACTCTGCTCCTCCAACCATTTTTTTTCTCCAAGTTTTTTCGAAAATATTCTTTGTTAAACACAGCTCTGGAGAGCCGGCGGAGCTTGCACATAAGCATTGAATACGGAAAAGGGGCACCGCGGGTGAAAAAGTTTGAGAACCCTTGCACTAGGTAGTAAATTGTCCATGGCGATAGACCCGAGTTGTAGTCGGTGTGAAAGAAAGCCTTCCTTTTTAGCCACAGTGGTGGTCAGCTAAAATGTAGTTTTCTGTTGCTTACAACTACGAGGCGCGAATGCGAGATCCGATCTCCCGTTAAAAGGTCTCCGCCAAAGATAACAGGCCTACACACAAATGGTACACAAATATTCAATCATTACACTTCACTCACAATTTGAATAATAGATGACAGCATTAAAAGGTCAGACTGTCAGGCGCACACACATTTCCGGCAGAACTCACTGGGTAGTAAATTGACCATGGCGATAGATCGGAAATGTGCTCTTTGTTTGATAAAAGGAAGAGATTTTTCTTTCAAACTACTCTTAAAACTTTTTGCGAGAGGGATGAAAGTTGTTCAGTTTTTTCGAATGCATGGGCTCTAATAACTACCATAAAACTAAACGTTTGTGAACAGATTAAAATTGGACACTTTTTTTAGGCCTAAAAAATTTGGCTAAGGAAATTTTTAATGGTTTCAGGGTATATTGGGGATGTCGATTTCAAAACTGGTGTTGGCTAGCAACAGTTTTTGAGATAATGCATAATACAGTATCAAGTCTAGTGTCACCAATTTTTGCGTGGAAAATTTTCTTTCAACTTTTTTACTTTCCCATTTTTTGAACACATTAATGTCATTACCAGACATCAGTGATCTTTATGTATTGATATCAAGTTTATAAATGATTCACATGGTACAGTTCCAATGTGATTTGTATGCTGCTTATGGCCTGAGCGGATCTAGAGCTCGCTGTTGGAAGGGGTGATTTTACAAAACTAAAATGAGCTAGTCACTGAGTAGGGTGTGTGACCATACGTCCTTCCTTTTGTTTTCTCTCTCCATCCCAAATTTTTTGAAAAAAATGTAATGGTTTTTCCTATTTTTTAGTTTTTTTTTTTTAATTTATTTCCCCCCCCCCCCAATGCAATATCTTAAAAGTTAAGAAAATTTCATGAATTATCAAGTTTTTCTTGAGACGATCACCAACCCCCCCCCCCCCCTCCCCATAGATCCGCACCTGGCTTATGGTATTACCATTGAATTCCAACTTTCACTTCATCCCAAAAACTAGAGCCAATCTGATAAATCCAATGTCAGATTCAGAATCTGTGCCCAAAATCACCAAAATTTTGTTTTGGAGCAAAATCAGTGTCGAGTAGTGTCATCAATAGAAAAAATCCGAAACCAAAAATTATTTTGAATAGGTCAATTCATAACACAAGTTTGATTAAAAGTTTCCCGATTGAATTATTTTACTGTTACCCTACCAGTCACACTTTTGTCTCAAGCTACCATTTTTACATCCTTCATCTTCATTGAAGCCTTTAATGCACAAGTTTCGATAAAAGTTCAAAACCCAAAGAAATATTGCCGTTTTATTGATCAGCATGTAATCTGATTAAAACGACAAAGTAAAATAACGATGGCGCAGTAAACACGTATGCACCTTCTCTCAAAAAATTTGACTTGATATTGAAGGCAAACAAATTGCCACATTTTGGAAAAAAAAAGGTGTTAATTTGGGTAAAAAATTTCAAATAGATTTCATTTGGCTAACACTTTACAAATCTGGTGATAAATTTGCTAACATAGGGGACGAAGCTAATACATAATAACAAGGTTATATCACACTACATGGAGAGAAAAAGGACCAATCGTGAAGGAAGGAAGCTGAACCTGGCTTCTAATGGGATTGAATATTTCAGTTCATTTTCAAGAAGCAACAACCCACTGAAAATAGAATGAATACCATCTCTAGTACAGAATGGTTTTTCATTAGATAGAAGCAGTTCAAAAACTGAATGTTAAACAGATGAATGAGGATATATTACACTACTCAAACCAATTAGGGGATATGTACCTTATTCAAATTTAATAAATTAATTCGTGTTATCAACTCTGAATACCTAACAATATTCTTTGTTAATATTTTATCCAAACATTTGAAAATCGTAAATAAAAACTACATTTCTTCTAATTGTTCTGAGCAGTGTAAATATTACTTGAAATTCTGAATAAAATGTACTTGACATAACACTTAAATACATCTTAGCTTAATAAAACTGACTCATAAAAACACTTTAAAAAATAAAATTTTTTTCAAATAAAATTTTCAAAAATAAATACAAAAAAAAGGGATTGGTCCCACAAACATATAGGCAAGAAGAAAATTACATAGTAATTTACAGTCATGCTTTAATAACATTTTCAAATACACATAAATGTGAATGTTATATACCAAAAAAAAAAAAAAAAAAAATGCATGATAATTCCAAATCGGAGTATATAATGTCCAGGCTTATAATAGGTGAAATAAGTTGAATTATTTCTTTTTAGATGAAGCATCTGCACCATGACCTTTCTGATCCATGTCTACCAATCCATACTTCTTGTAATATCTCTTCCTGATGCTGCTAAGCATATTATGACTAATAGCAAGATTGAGTTTCTCAGGTGCATAATCTGACAGAAGTTCTTGAAAGTACGCCTAAAACATACAGAATTTTTATAACTAAAAATGGTGTTTGAATCAAAATAATTTGCTTTTATAATGATTTTGCCCCATCTGCATCCTCTGAAAAAATTTCCTACCTATTCATTCTAATCCGTCCAATTACTACATAAACATTCACAATGCATCAAAGAAACAGGTTTGCATATTGTACAAGTAGATTGTTTTTCATCACAGATTGTAACAATCACTATTTCAGTCCCTTATTTAACGAATAAAAACCCTGGTTCCAATTTTTTTTTCAAACCATCTTTAATTTTTTTCTTATTTCACATCACCCAAAACTAATCTGAAGATTTGGCCTTAAGCTTTTCTTTAAAGACAAAAAAAAAAAAAGGCAGAGCAGAATCCGTTCCTTTTTGAGTAAAGGAAGCAATAAAGCAATCTAGGGTGTGCATGGGAAGGTTTCGGAGGCCAATTGGTGTACACCAATACCACAAAACATTGTGTCAACATGTTTAGATTTTAATATAAAAAAAATTACATCAAGTTTATGCTGTCTTGATGAGCGAAGAATGGCGGATCATCTGAAGAGAGAGCATTTTACAGTTAGCCAAAAATGACAATTTCCACAAAATTTGATAAAAATGTAGGATGTATTAACAGAAACTTAAGCAATTTTTTCATGCATCTTGATTTTATTCTTAAATTTATATATTTACTTCAACTGTTGTCAGAAATAAGTTATAACAACAACCAGCTTTTAAAATTTGCTGTTTTGAGTTTTAGGCGCCTGATCAATTTTTCCTCGATCTGACAAATAAAACTTTCTTCTGATACGTTACATTAGGGTTAGACTGTACTGAATGTATCAAAATTAATTCCTCTGAAATTTATAATCTGAAAATTAAGTTAAAAACTATTCACCTGTTCATTCACTATTGTTGATACATCATTCATCCTGAATTTCATATAAAATATATTTATTTTCTATCTCAACAAATGTATTTTTACATTATCAAATTAGATTACACAAACTACATCAAACCTTTACTGGTTTCAGGAATATCAATCTATAGACTGAAGCGGGGAATATTTGAAAAACAAATTATAAAAATTGTAGATTGTTATATTGGATGTAAAATTACATCGGATAAATAGAGAAAAAAATTGAGACTTATCATACTGGTTGTTAGAATGGAATGGTCACAATAACGCATGGTCATAATAACAAGTGTTGAATGTATGTACAAATTCTTTTAACTTGTATTCTACTCAATTTATATTTTCACACATTGAAAATAAACCACTCTTTCATTATATGCAATTACTAAATGATTATTACTTATAAACATGAACTTTGCAATTAGCAGTTACACAGGGTGCATAGAAAAGTGGTCGGCTGAAAAGTTGGTTTCTGCAGTTCCCAATTTCGAGGCACGAATGAGAGACTATCTCCCCGTTAAAAAGTCTTGCAGCAGAGAGCAACAGGCCAACAACGGTATAATTATTCATTCATTACACTTAACTCAGTTTAAAAAAAATTGATTGCAGATGGCAGCACAACACACACACACACATACATATATATATACATATATATATACATATATATATACATATATATATACATACATATATACACATATACATATATATACATATATATATATATATATAACAAGCATTACACAGAAACACGGAAGGTTCACTATACGTACACACATCCCAACATGTACCAATTCGTTAGAAGTTCCGCAGATATGGACAAGGCGCATGTCTGGTTTAGTAGTAGGGTACATAGAAAAGGCTCTTTATCCTGGAATAACTTGCAAACTGTTGATCCTAGAAACATACTTCCCATTGGAAAAAGTATTCAAATAACATGTAGACCTCAGACACTGCATTAAAAAGACATTGTTTAGTTAATAAAATAAAATTTTATTTGGTCACTGTCCTAAAAACCCAATTAGAAAGTTGTTTCTTTGTCTCTCCTGGGCTGAACAAAAGAAATTCTATGTTCTAAGTGCAATATTCCTTTTTGAATTCAAAAATTACTAACAATGAAAGAACGAACTGCAGAAAAAAATCAGACAAGCTCATCCTGCACTTTTCATGTTCTTTCCCTCATTCAATTTTGTAATTAAAATATCTCAGCAAATATTACACTTAAAAACATGGAATTTTTTTTTTGGTTGGGCTGTGAAGAGAATAGGGCAACAACTTTTCAAATCTGGTTTTTTAGGACATGACCAAATAAAAATTTTATTTTAATTGCACACCCTGTTACAATATGAATGGTATATTTGAAATATATGACGTCAACATTTATTATGGGCATCTTTTTCTCAGCCACCTCGTTGGGCATTTTGCCTGGAGGCGTTGTATTTGTATATTTGATGTCTACACATTTTTGGATGCTTTTCTCAACTGGAGGTATGCTTCTAAGATCAATTGTTTGAGAGCTATTTCAGGGTAAAAGGACTTTCCTATACATCCTGTATGTAGCATCTAATGTTGACAAATTATCACTTTATTTAAACGACTTAATTACTCACTTGTAGTTTATGAATAGGATAGCCATATGTTCTCTCTTCCACACCAACAGATCGCAAAGCCCAACGAACAAATGCATCAGCTGTGCAAATTGTAAAGCCAGGTCTCATCTTTGACATATTAGTAGAGACAAAGCCAGGAAGAACAGACTACAAAATTAAAATAGAGCAGTGTCAAGAATTTGAAAGCTACACATATATCAACACTTTTTCAACTAGATCAACTAATTTCCAGCTATGACAAAATTTATCTTGGCAAAATACCCAAACAGTTGAAAGGAGATTATCATACAACTTAATTTCATAATTTCATAAATTACAAATACTTTGAATTTACATAAAAATAATTATTTAAAAATTAACATATTACACCAATGCGCTCATCAAAATCTTAAAAAAAACCAATCTCACCTGTACAATAATTCCTTTGGCTTTATACTCTTCTTGAATAGCGCGAGTAAAGAAATTCACATAAGCCTATAAAAATAAAAATTCAATTTCAATCATGCTATATAATCAAAATAAAATTATACATTAAATTTAACTAAAAATTTCAAGTTTATTTGATCATTTTTTGCATTTGAGGGCTACTTAGACTGGGATCAACAGTTTATTGCTGATTCAGAACGGCAGCATTCAATTTTTTTATATACAAGTCTGCCAACAGGTTGGTGTGCTAACCTGTAGGCAACACCCAGGGTCCTAACAGAACCTATTTTTAGAAAGTGCATGCTGGTGAATTGAGAGATAGGGTGCAAAGGGGAATCTTTCCGAGAAATTTTAAGCTGCTAACCTTAAAAAAACAGCAATTGAAATTGGCTAAAACAGCATCAAGGTATCACTTTTAATTTTATAAAAAAAAAAACTATAAAAATATCTCTATAAAACTCTTAAATTACAATAGGTAATTACATGTAGACAAGTCTCCAAGGCAATTAAATTTAAGAAAACACAATTATAAACAATTACTTCTTGAAAAATCACTTACGGTAACCTGTGTCTCCAGGTATTGCAATTTCTCAATAAATTTTTAAAACTATTTCTCTCTTAAATAGAAAAAAACTGACAAGGAAAATGAATAACTAAGATGGAATTTTTGGTGTAGTTAGAGAGCTAATCTTTGACCATCTTGGAAGGGAAATGGGCTCTCCTGCATATCGCTGTTCATGCAAAGTGCCATGTCAAACTTCTCCATTTTTTTTACACTACTAAAAGCTTCTTCATATGTGTTTCCTATATTCTTTAAAAATTTCATGTTTCAAACCAGTCAGCTAATGCTGGTGTTTTTTTTTTTTTTTTTTTTATCTCCTGGAAGTACAGTTTTTTACATACAACAATTTGCACGAACACTGGCGATATACCTCTGGCCACAACTAAATGCACATGAAGTGATCTAGTTGAGCAAATACTTGAAATAACTACAAATCCACTATCATATTGAGGATTGTGTGTGTGATCTGACACTAGTTAAACTGGTGTTAAGATCCTGGCTTATATTGTTGAGCTAATGTTTATAAAATAACCACGTCTTGACAAATCAAAGAAAAATTAGACGGCAGTCTGATTTCTGATGACAAATCATAATTTGACAAAAATGGCCAAAATGATATTTCTTTTCAGGTCTCTGACCACCTTTCTACTGGTGGAAATACTGACATAAATTTTGAGAACTGCATTGTCAAACTCCAATGAATAAGTTGCATCGCAATCAGAAAATTTTAGGTGCCAATGCCAACCAGGAATTTTTCAAGCCCTGCTCAATAAAAAAACTTGACAGAAGTTGGTTGTTTTTTTACTACCACCATTTCTGAAGTATCATGCTATATTGTTTATTTTGTACATTCACCACGAGGCTCCGAATATGCATCATAGGTAGTTATATAGAGCTACTTCATATCATTAGCTAATTTTTTATTTTCGCCAATTCAGAAAAAGTTACTTTCACTATCATTCTGATAATCTTGTAAAGAGCTGCCTTTTACATCTTAGTGAATTTAATCTTTTTTATTCGTTTACATGTTAAAACTGATTTTTCATGAGATTATGGCAAGTGGTTTCTAAACTGTAGACTTTGGACAAGAAGATACCACTCATCTCATTCCAAATAGACAGAAATGAATAAGTTGCTGCAAAGTTACATCTACGAAGTATAATACAACCTCTGATAACAAAGTTCGGTGAATGAAGTCAGAACGGCCGATCTGGCAACACTGGCGAAGCAAAACGCTGCACATGCTTAGCGGCAGGTGTTGACCATCTGCTGCCACCGTTGTTCAGTTGAGCGTCGGTTGTGTTCTGTGAAAGACTTGCTTTACAAAGTGCTTGTTTAATGCGTTGGTTCTTAACTGAGAACAGGAAAATGAACGAACAAAAGATCAATTTAAAGTTTTGTTTTAAGCTTGGCAAGACACCGAAAGAAACTCACGCGATGCTGGTACGTGTTTTGATCAGGCATGTTTAAAGGCTTCACAGGATTTTGTCGAAACACAAAATTTCTTGAACTGTATTGTCACTGAGGATGAGTCCTGGTGTCTCAGGTACGACGCTGAAACGAAACGGCAAAGCATGGAATGGCGTTCTCCTGCATCACCTCGTCAGAAAAAGGTCAGAGCAGAAAAATCGCACATCAAAATGATGCTAATCACCTTTTTTGATAGTCAAAACATTATCCACAAGGAATTTCTACCTGAGGGAACAACGATGAATGCTGCAAGGTATATTGAAATTTTGACCTGTTTCGTGAAACGTCTACGCAGGGTACAACTTCAGTACGCACAACAAGGTTCATGGTTTCTTGTTCACGAAAATGCTCGCCCTCACACAGCCAATATCGTCAAACAGTTCCTGGCAAAAAAGGGGGTGGTGCAAATTGAACATCCACCATACTTGCCAGATCTCAATTCTCCAGACTTCTTCCTATTCCCACGATTCAAACTCGCTTTGAAAGGAAAGAGATTTGACGATATTCCCGATATCCAACAAAACATGACGAGGCTCTTGAACTCCATCCCAAAAGACGACTTCTTGCAAAGTTTCCAGGACATGTATAGGAGATCTCAGCGGTGCATAGTAATGGGAGGTGATTATTTCAAAGGACAGTAAGGTAACTTTCGTTAACATTTCATCTACATTAATGTTACAGGACTATTCACCGAACTTTATTGTCAGAGGTTGTATATATCTGTATACTGGAGGAAAAGGGCACCATGTCCATTTTCATCAATATTGAGATAACACAATTTTCAGCACTTTCATCACACAACACATAGGTATGGGACACCAAGTTCTTTCTCAGTAAACAGATATATTTCACTTAATAAAACATGCAAACTCCATAGAAAGACATAATAAAAAAACTTTGGCTCTCCTGTAAAATTTCTTTTGTGACATGGTGCCCTTTATTTCTGGCATATAGATGAAAACTTGAAAAAGTGTGTTTTACCTCAAATTACTCTTAAACCATTGGCTATAAAAACATTTTCAATGAGAAAAAGTATTTAAATAACATGCCCTTCTTAGATGTTTTATTTTACCAAGAGTCTTCTATATGTAGAGATACAAAATTTAATTTTTTTTTATATGATTCCCCTTGTCTTCTAACTTACAATTAGAAAGTTGCCTTGTCTCCCAAGCAAAAAAAAAAAAAAAAATCATGTTTTGAAGTGCCATATTTGCAGAGACATTAGAATCCAAAAATAGTTGAAAATGAGAGGGAAAACCATATAAACTAATGGACAAGCTCATTCAATGCTTTATATGCTATTCTTTCCTTAATTTTCAGAAATTTTTTAATTCAAATATATCGCTTAGAAACAGATTTTTTTGGGCTCAGGAGAGACAGTAACAGTTTTCTAATTGGAAGACCGGACAAGGGGGAACGGCATGAAAAATTAAATTTTGTATCTGTACATATATGGCAGAGTAAGTAAAAGTTTTCCAGTTAAATAAGAGAGACATCAAACATAGAAAAAGTATTTAAATAATGTGCCTATTGGCTATAAAAATATTTTTTTTTATAGCCAAAGATTTACAAGTTATTTGAGGTGAAACAGACTTAAGTTTTTACCATGTATAGATCAATTATTAGGACTAGGATTTCTATGACTTTGCATATTTTGCAACTTTTATGCTACAAGAATCATGACAAAATCCTCCAAGTCATTTTAAGGTATATTTTTATATATTTGAACATCTTTTTGCATATTTCCGTATTTTCAATGGAACTTCTAGATTTTTTCAGTCTTCAACTTCTAGTTTTTTCTAGATTTGTTCAGTTTTTTCTAACAATTTATACTTAAAGACTTGTACAAAACTGAGAAAGGGTGATGATCTTGAAAGTCAGGACGCATGTACATTCATCCTAGTAACATAAAATGCCCAGGAGTAGACTATTGCTAGTCTTGTACTCAAGTTTGTCAAGTGGTCTAATCAAGGTCCCTTCCTATTGTCCTCTCACTATTAGTGTGCCTGTAAATTGATTCCAAGCAGCTCAGATAAATAAGGAATCAATATTTTCATATTCTTGTTTCAGACAAGGCTCCCTGAATGGAGGGAAGGGGAAGAGATTTTCCACCTCCACCTTTTACGAAATAAATTTAAGTGAAGCAAGTCAATTGCAACCCATCTTTATCCACCTACAAGGCCATAGCCAGTGGGGTGGAAACCTGGAAGTTTATCCCAGGGCCTCCACTTAGTTCAACTGTGTAGACATATGCAGGACATACTATCAACATATTTATTGGGTGCACCGGGTTTGTGGGCGTACATGGAACTTCAAGAATTTTTGATAACATTTGAAAAATCTTTGGAATTAATAAAAATTGATTAAGAGACCATATGAGCATTTTTTTAAATATTTTCATTATTTTACAAAGATACTTAAAATATTAATTTTGAATCATTTTGGGGGTATGGAGGTCCTGCGATTCACCTAGCATACACCTCTACATATGTAGTAGTTAGTAAACCGAATAACTTCATCCCATCAACTACCTTATTTTTAAAAAAATATTAATTGCATGAAACTCCTAGTTCTATTATTTTGCTAAAATTAAGGTTAACAGAAACAGAAAATAAAAATCTTGGAATTTTTTTTTTGTACTTTATATATATAAAGTCAAACCCCAATGTGATAGTGCCAGAAATCTGTGAGACAAATGGTCCTAACGAGTTTGGTACTATATCAAATCACAACGTAACTTGTGTAATCCCTATATATGGAACATTTGTTCACTGAAAAATTTTGGTTCTAAGCAAGGTTGGCATAAATAAGGCGGTGCTATAACTGGCTTTGACTATAATATATGGCTAATTTTTAGGACATTTGTTTTTTTCAGGGGGGGATAGATAATTTTTTTAGTTTTCATGTCAGAAACCCTATACAGGGTGTTCTGTTAATGGACCGACAAACTCAGAGGGTTGTTAGTAGGCATCAAGAGGAACAAAAATTGCAATGGAACATGGTGTCGCAAGCCACGTTGAGAGGGTGAAAATTGTGAAAAATGCATATAGGTTCGGAGTCCAGAAGAGACAAAAGGTGGATGTCAGTTGATCCCCGAATGCTTTCGCTGGTTCGCTTGTAACATTACCATTAGGCCCCCACAGAAATCGTCCTTATTCTAGTCATTTTAATAGATTTTAGTTTGTTTTACCTTTTTGGCTCCGGGATCAATCGTATGTCCGCTGATCAGCCGCTGTTATGTTTGGTTGCCAGATTCAGTATTATAATTTTTACAATATTTCCTTTTCTCTCATGAAATTATGTAAATTAGATGCAAGCTCAATACCGCACCTTCGATCTTGTGATTGGTTATATCGTAGAGCATTATGGGAATGCTGCTATATAAAAACGAGCTAGAGATGTGCTTCACTACGACTTACATTCCACTTCTACCTTACTCCGACTAACATCTTGTCTTAATCACTAAGGCGTCACGTGCTATTGAGATGTGAGCTAGATAGTCTCTGAAATAATGTGTTGAAACTGTAGAGGTGTGCCCTTGGCACCTCACCCGTCTCATCGCTGGTCTTCATGCGATAACCCAACGTCGTTGTGATCCCATCGCCTGTGGATTGGTTAGTGGCCAGACCGGCTACCCGTGGACGTTCGCCTCCAGTTCCCTAAGCAGTGGCTGAGCTGTAACCTCAACATGTTTGGAGACACCAAACCTGTCTGATGCTGGTGTCAGGGAATCTTCTGCTGTAAGGTAGACACCTGGGAGTGTTTATCGGACGATGTGAACTAATACGTGAAAATCTGGACATGGCGGTGAGACTGTTCTGTTATAATATTGAAAGCAAGGTTTAATTGTGATAATTGTTGATAAAGCGTTATATTAATAGTTAATACATAATTGAATAAATACTTATAATTTAATCAAAATCTTGTTTCTTTCATTGTTGTCATCCATTCAATGGCTACTGGGGTAAAATGTTGAAGAACGGGGGAATGCAAGCTAAATGTTGCACGCTTACCATATCCAACATAAGCAGCGTCGCAAAACGCATGCACTGGGGTAGGATCACACCGTGGATGATGTAAATTAACGCAATTGCAGCAGTTGTCTGTTTCAATGAGTATCGTGATCGCTTTGAACGCATCTAGGAATCGTTTTAAGGTCATTATAGACTGGCAATGTCAGCGGCTGCCACTTCCAACAACTCTTGTAATAATTAAATCGAATAAATATTTTTCTAGTTATTGTACTTTTTGTCATTCCAGCGTGACGTCATAACCTGCATGAGTTTTTCGCGATTTTCACCTTCTCAACGTGGTTTGCAACTCCATGTTCCTTTGTAATTTTTGTTCCTCTTAATGTCTATTAACAACCCAGAGTTTGACGGTCCATTAACAAAACACCCTGTATAAGTGTATATACATATAGCCCTATTAATTATATATATTTAATATTTTCTATGTTATATATTTATTTTACAGTCAATTTATTTAAATATGTATTTTAACAGGATTGAACATTTATTAATACCATATATCCAATATTTAACAAGTAAATTTGACAATAAATAACACTTTGTAATAAATAATGTAGGTATACAGACAAGACAAAAATTAGTTTGAGGTTGCAAAAGATGTTTTAGAACTATTTTCCGGCATGAAAAGTAGTTGCTGCCTCCAATTAAAAGCTATTTAAAAAGTATTTTGCAATTACAAAAAAAAAAAGATCATTTCTCAGTATCAGGTATTTATTTGAATGTAACTTACCTTGCAAGCACTGTACATACTCAAAAGTGGGGTGGGAGATAATGCGCTCAGTGATGAAATATTTATGATCACGCCTTTCTTTTTTGCTTCCATGTTTGGTAAAACTAAGACAGTCATCTAAATAATTGAAATGAAGCAGACAAATCTGAATTCTCAAAAAGATTTAAAGTTTTATCAAAATGTTTTAAACTTAACGTTAAAGGGTAGAAATTTGATTATCTGATCGTTGTCTTTTATCTGGAACTCTCAACCGACATAGGTTTCCTAAGTAATAAAGTTTTTCTCTAGGAATGGAGCTCTATTGTGGAAGTTTGAAAATTCCCTTACCGATGAAAGTGAAGCGTTCAAGAAACTTTGCAAATGCAAAAACACAATGATGCTGTCTTTTAATGACTTTTCGAAAAAAAACATTGCTTGATGGAAACAGCAAGAACATAGTGTTAAGAGACAGAAATGTTGCAGCAAAAAAAAAAAAACCAGCTTTAAAACAGGGATTGACTATTTTTTGTTTCCATATCAGTCAAATTCATTAGATTTTAATTAGTTCAGATAATGAACATTATATTATCTGGAAATTGATTTTCTCAATATGGGCTCATTCAATTATGTTAGATATAAAACAAGGTTTTATTATAATCTCAAATATTTTCATTTAAAAAGTTGAAAAATATTTTTAATAAAAATAAGAATTTCAAGAGAAAAAATTTCAGATTAGCAAATTTATTTTTGTGACACCAATAGACATACCAAAAATAATACACAAGAGACTGTGCGACAATCATTGGCTTGCATAATTAATATTTCATGTTTATATTAGTTTATTTCTAAGCAAGAACACTTACTCTGTTAACAGAAATCACATTAGCTTTTATCAAGTCATCTGAAAACTAAAAAGAGAAAAAAAAGTTATTTGCAAGATAAGTACATATTAATTAAGTACATATTCTCTATTAACTTCATTTAATTCTCTTCAATATGCTAAAGCTTAAATTCTGATACTTCAAAACCAGTCTTTGATCTTATAAACTAATGGGTGTTCAACATTTGATTTCCTTAACTAATAGTTCATCAAAAATAGAAAAATCTTTAAAACTAAAAAAAGTTTCAGTGCACCTAAACTCTAATAACTTCTATATAAATGGGGAATACAAAAGAACTTGAACAATTCATGCCTACATAGCTTGTCCAAGTCTTAGGAATTCAACAGCCTTTAACCCATTTATATAATTGGATGAGCTAAGGTAAACAGACATAAATCAAATTATGAGCTCATCTTGTGGTTTTTGTATCTTTGAGTTAGAATTTTGGGCTACAAGCATAGACAGTTTTTACTTTATCCAAAGTACTTATATGTGGTACTTATGTTTCATGTAGTCACACATGCAGTTGACACTTGATTCATCTTAATGGAAAATTTTTCTTTGTACATTTTTGCTTTAATAACCAATAAAATGATATTTTATGAATAAAGCTAACAAATTAAAACTGTAAAACTGTCCCACAAGCTGAAACTATGTGAATGTTCTTTATAACCTGATTTTTGTGGTCTTACCTATGAACTATCAATCATATTCTAAAAGCTGTACCAACAAGATATTTAAAAATATGACTACTGTTATCCATGCAGCCATAAATATTTAATTGATAAAACATTTGCAAAGCTACTTAAAAGTTATGTAGCTAAGAACTAAGTGCTCAGAACTAATTAAGGTTCTAAAAAGTAGAAATTTAATGCTCTGGGACATTAAATAAAGCACCACAAATATATTCAACAAAAAAGATATAAACTTGAAACAAAGATTTTTTAGAACTTACTTTTTCAACATCTGGGACTTTTGTCAAATATTCAGCGTATTTGTAGCTCATGCCAACATTGTTCACCAAAACACCGATATCCAAGTTCTCTAGATTCTGCTTAACAGTATCGTATATTCCAACATCACTAGTCACGTCAAAGGCAATTATTTTAGTCTTTACTTTAAAAGCATTTTCTGAAAGAAAAACTTGCATGCTTAATCCATTTCATCACAAGACTACTATGTTTAAAAAGTTCTGAGACTAATTTTATTACAGAAAAATGAATACAGATAGAACCTGTTTATTTAGTGTTTCCTTTGAAGTAAACTAGATTAGATTAGATTTATTAATTGTATTAAAAGGCCCCTTCGAAGTAACTACCCTTATGCAATTATTCATTTCTGCCACAGTTTATGCAAAGATGTAAATGCAGATTGCAAAAAAATTTGTCACATTCTAGTGCCTTCATCATGGCACTTTTTTGGAACATGAGAATTGTTGGCCCTTAAGCAAATTCTTTAAATAAAAGTATCGGAAAAGTTGTAGAAGTATCGGAATGAGATGTTTGACAGGTAATCTGACATCAGGGACAGACTTGTGATCTGGTGCATTATCAGGATGGAGCATCCACAACTTGGCCTTCGAAAAATCTGGTCACTTGCATCTCACCGAATCAGGCAAGTGTTTAAGGACTCACAGGTCAGATTATATCAAAACTTCACATCTCGATAATTCCACAACCAGATTATTACCCTGATCTTGTCCCATGTGACTTTCTTCCTTGGATAACGAAGTTGCTTATAAGGGACAACAATTTTCAGGTTCCAAAGAAGTGCAGAAAGCAGAGAAGACACTGGAGGACGTGACAAAAACTATGTAATCCACATTTACATCTTTGTATTGACAATGGCAAAAAAAAAATGCACGACTCTCAACTTAGTTGTACTTTTTTCAGGGCGGTATACAGGATGGTGAGGCATGTAATATACCACATTAGCAGTGTCTACCTTCACTTCATTCATATGGCCTAGACTTTCATATTCCAATATGAAATTTTGATGAAGTGTCCCCAGGTGTGAATCTTTGGACAGTCGTTTTCACAGTGAATTCAGCCTTCGAAGAGCAGCTTCCTTCGATTGGCCTAAGCACTCAGTCATCTTTTAGTGGCATCTGTACACAATATTTTAATGTAGCATCTCTTTTGTGAATCTTCTGGAAATGCTCCTCACAAAAGACTCCATCATCCGACTGAATTTTCGGAAGCACATCTTTCTCAATTTCCCAAAACCGCTGGATAGATTGCCCTCATCTCGAGAAAGGAAGCACAACTGTTTACTATGAGTACTGAGGATGCAACCACAAACTTCTTTCGGCTGTGACAGCTCATTCGATGTTTTCTCTTGGCAAGTATTCTGAAGAGCTGTCAATTTTATCTGGATATCGTCTAATCGTTCTTCAATGGCATAAAGTTCACAGTCGAAAACCTCAACGTTCACATCTGCTGGGAGATCGTAGAGAGTATTTCACAACTTCTCCAACAGTTCTCTGGTTGCAGTGACTGACATCAACTTCACATTTACAGCGACAATAGAATCACTGGAGCATTGAAGATTGCTGATGAACTTTTCCACTGCCGTCACCTTTGCTTTAAGTGAACCTCTCTGCCGTATCAACTTGGTATCCATTTCGTCACTGGATCGTCTCCGGATCGCTAGGACCAACAATGTTGGCTCACAACAAATAGTGGACTGTATTTGAATGGTTTCAGCTCATGAAAGCAGAACAGGCTCACTTAGAAATTCAACATTTAATTATAAAGAGAACTTAATATGAAACGGTTCTTGGAGGAACGCTAGAGCAGGTGCACACCTGTCCTCACACACAATACACAATAACCATAAAAAAAGGGGGGAAACGAACAAGCAATAACATCGATACTAAGGAGATGCTGCCATCTATGAAATAAAACACAAACAACCAGGGCTCTAACAACTATATTAAGGAAACATTTCATTTCCTGGATATTATGCTGAGGTGAACTCGGATAGAAAAGTTATCTTGTCTCTGCCAGGACTCGAACCCAGGCCCTCTTGCATATCGGGCAAGCATGCTACCATCTACACCACTGGAGACACGACCCTGCCTTTCTTATTTCATGCACTGTGGCATGAGGCACTGAAGTAGAGACATTAGTAGCCTCTCTTGACTTCAGGAATTGCCCCCCACCCCCCAGGTGGGACAGTTTAGAGAGATAGATGGCTTTCTCAGCCCAAGATATAAAGGAGTTCACCTCAGCATAATATCCAGAAAATAAAATGTTTCCTTGATATCTTGGGCTGAGAAAAAGCCATCTATTATTATATTACTTTACCTACCTATTTCATTGGCAACATTCTGCAGTTTTTCTGGATTTCGGCTAATCAAAACAATGTTGAAACCTTTTTTTGCTAACTGATAAGAAAAAAAATATATATAAATCTTTGTAACACAAGCATTAAATAAAAACTTGATTGATAAATACTTTTAGTTTAAAAAAAGGAGGAATTTTTCCAAATGTTTCTGGTTATAATAGATATGGAATATAAAAAAAAATTATATGTACAGAAATTTTCAACATCTCTTGAATACAATATTGTTTGCAGTGTTTATTGTTATTGGTTATAATTTATTATAAAGTTTACTTATAGAAATTTTCAATCAGTTTTCAGTAAAACATCACATTTTTCATAATCTTTTCCACAAATACCTTACAATATTTGGAATAAGCTATAAAATACATGGCCCAAACTTGAAATCTGACTGAACATGGTGGCAATATTATTTCCCAATCTATAGATTAAAATTCTTTTATTACCACACACACAATTCCCTTTCAAAATCATTTATTCCTATGTGCAACAATCTCATATTTCATCCATGAACACTCTTAATATCTTTTTCTTATCAAGATAATGCTCCTGTAAGTTAAGTTATGTGAATCAAAAAGGATGTGTCGACGCAATGCTGTAGCTCTCCATGTGTAAGTTCTCAGGTTCAAAAGCTTTATGATAAATTACCTCTGGCTACACCAAGGTTGCAAACTTTTAATTGAATTCATGTTTAAATCGAACCTTTACATACTATCAGTAGTTAGGCCTATCTTTACTCTCCAATAACAAAAACTCATTTCATTTACAAATTCTGTATATTAAAAAAAAATTTCTTACTGCTTTCGCATAGGATTTCCCAATGCCATCTGTAGAGCCAGTTACAACTAGGAGAAAAAATGTAAAACTTATTAAAAGTCGCTCATAGAAAAAATTAGCTTATTTCTATTTTAAAAAAATTCATAGACAAAGAAATTAGAATCCCCTATCATAAATTTTGTGAGCGCACCAGCCTTCTTTTGAATAATTCATAAAAACAAGGAAGAGAAAAATACAGACTTTTTTTATTACCTATTTATCAGGGTTGGTAAAAATCTGGGTTTTTACTGCTGGTATTTATGAATATGCTGTTTACACTGTTACATATTATATATACTGTTGTGAAATGATGTAAATAGCCTTTATTTATCATTTATTATGTCATTTTTTGCCTGTAAATAGTCATTAACGCATCTCTCTAAATCTTGCCAAATTAACAACAAACATGGCAAGTTTGGCGATAGCTCTGATAATTTAGTGGTATTACGATGCCCAAGGAAAAGATGAGAGATCTTTTGAGAATATGAGAGAACGTTCTTGAACTTTACCCTGCTTGAATAAAAGCACCACCAGAGCAAAACTAAAAAGCAGTTTAAGAAAACAAAATCTCTTGTATGCAAAAGAAGTTGCTCCGTGTTTAGCATGTTTCGTCAAATCTCTGCTTGTAAATCAGTGTAAATAGTTGTTCAGAAAGTAAATCAGTAGCGTCCTCAATTAAATAGTTTCATAATTAATGATTTTACTAATTTCAAGGACTTGTGTCGAGATTACCCGGAACAATTTGGTGTGAGATCATTCAAGGCTAGAATGGCGATGACAAGAAAAATAGACATGGAAGAGATGAAAGAACTTAATCAGCTGATGTCTGTGATGGGACAGACAAAATCAAGAATAGTGGATGGGATGCACAAATCTTCTGCCAACACCTCCATCGCTGTCGATAAATAGAATGTTAACCACTATCAACTCCTCCATTGCTGAAGTGAGAGGATGTCGCAACTGTGAAAGGGAGGCATCGACACACGAGTGAAAATACTCTTTCAAGAGTTGACAAGAAGCTCTCAGAATACTGGAGCTCAGAAAGAAAATCCAAGAGCCAAAATCTTTCGTGAATTCTCAGTACATTCTGCCAGCTGTGGCTAACAACAACCACAACTGAACATAAAGCCCTTGGTGTACAGCGGGAAGACACAGTGGTTAAACTACAGGACCCAGTTTGAGATGATCACCTATGTAAACGAATGGGGCTGTGTACTCAAGGCCTTTTATCTAGATGCAACACTCCAAGAAGCTGCAGAAAAGCTACAGATGCTTGCTGCTAAAGACTGATCCATCTTCTGCAACTCAAGACCAGGCAGCAGAAAACTGGGGAAAACCTTGTAAAAACCGGCCATGGACATTGAAAGGCTCTTGGAGATGACTTACCCAGACTGCCCATTCAACATCGAGGATGGGATCGACCCTACAGTGCTTTGCTGATTCTGTCAAGGATCCCAACATCCAGCAGGCATCGCGAGTAGGACTGGGCAATACTGAAAATTTTACATTGTGATACATCAACTTTGCATCACGATATAATGATATCAATATGCAAGGCTCCCCCTCAAAAAATTAGAAAAAGCACAACAAGAAGAGGAGGGTACCTTTCCTAAGACAACATAATAACCTTATGGAAAAAAAACTCAAATTTATTTTATTTTTAAAAATTAAATTTCTTTCATACCATTTCAGTAACCTATAAGATTGATTAGAGCCAAAACAAAATGAGAAATCCCTTGATAAAAATAATTTTGGTCCAAAACAGTATTAGCACACAACAACCACAGATAATTCTTTTCCTCTCCTTCTCATAATATTTTTGTATATTACATTCCTTTTTTTGAGGAATCTTCCTAAGTCCAGTCTGTCAACTGTATTCCCAATGCACAGCAAATTATGAAGACAAATCTTTCAAGAATGATGCTCCTTCGGGACCACTTCCAAAAGCAGTGAAAAATGTATAAATTACAAGGTCCAATGTGAAAAAGTCAAGGTGAAACAGATGGTTTTACTGAGCTGTCCGTAATTTTTTAAAAGGAATTTCTTTACATTTTACTGTTCAGTGCAACATCATTATTTTTGAGAAATTAAGCATTTTCATTTCTAGCTCTTTGCAGAGCTTTGTAAACATTGTTTATGCCTCTGTCCTAAAAACACAAAAGACAACTGAATACTATTGGGTGCATCAGAATCACAAAACCTAGAATGGGCCTATCTATCCAACCGCTTTGTTATGCAAACTGTTGTTTCACCTATACCAGACATGTCAACATTGGCTTAAAGCTCGTCGGTGGTGATGAATGTTCAGTTTTGCCACGGGAAAGGGGGTACCCCAGGACAACATAATCATAGTACAATAAAAAATAATCACTCAAAAAAATTTTTTTTCAATTTTAATACAAAGTTCATTAAATACAGCACCTCGGTGGCACTGGAAAATAAAGGGTTCAGGCCACATGAGCCCTCCCCCCAGCAACATTCCAAGGTCGCAGTCTCTAAATTCATGAATATTCAATGCAATCCTGACCTACGGACGTCTAGCAACCCTAGACCCTTCAAGCAAACATAACTCCAATTACCTTGTATTTTTTCTTTATTGTTCTTTAATTTTTTTATTTTTTTCCTGAAATTTCATTTCGTTAAAATTGTGCACTCGAAGAAGTTTGACCTTTCTTCAGCTGGTAAGGTCGAAAGAATAAAGAAGCCATAGCCGGAGGAGGGTCAATTGTATTCCTGCTAAGGTTCTATAGGGATTCCATGCGATTCAGCAGTCATGCTTTTTGCTGCAACTCACACCCCTAGCGCCTAAGGGCACATGCGTAATTTTTTGCAAGAGGGGCAAATGTACACCCTTCAGTTTTCTTAGGGCCATATTCACAGACATGGTTTAAACTGTAGTCACAATTTTTGGATAAGAGATCAACATAGATTGGTTAAAAACCTGAATTTAACCAATCCATGTCTCTTATCAAAAAATTGTGACTATAGCTTAAACCACGTCAGTGAATACCGCCCTTAATAAAGCACAAGCTATCGAATAAGTTGAATCATTTTCTGGCCCTTTTCTTTTTCGACTTCAGTCCTGAAACGCTCAAGCTTCAGGTGGACTAAAAAATGGTAGGATCTCCGAAAAAAAACCGCTATTTTCGGTAAGTGAAAATTTTAAAGTTTTAAAATAGGTGGGTTAAGGAACTTACCCTTTACTCCCTGGGTAAATGTTGAAATCAGGGTTCGCGATGCCGATCGCCATTGCGCCAAATCGCGACAAATTATTTCATTTGGCGAATAAATAAAAGATAAGAGTTCGCCAAATCGCGAGGGTCAAATCGGCTAATTGCGCATGTACAAAATTCGGAAGTGAAATTTTTGTTGGCCAATCGCGAACAATGTTCCGCTACTAGGAGGGTGGAGGGTTGACAGCAAAGCTGCATTAAGAGTTAACAAGAATCTAAGAGTTAACTTACAAGCGGCTTTGGTTGACAGGGACGATCAACCTCATCTACAAGCAAAGCCGCTTGAAAGTTAACTCTTAATGCAGCTTTGTCTACAAGCGTTACTAGTTGAGCGCACCCCCAAGAGCCTACATGCAAAAAACTTCCAATTGGTTTGAACCCTTTACTCGATAATCTTTCCCTCCGCAGATATGCTGCCGACGCCCTATTGCGCGTCAAATACCCGGAATTCCGGGAAAGGATGATTAAAAATTTTGTTCAAGCTTCCCGTGGAACGCGTACTTTCCGCGTTTTAAGAAAAAAACTACGGAGGGGGAAAAACATGTGTACCAATTTATTTTATTTTTCGTCCTCTTCACCGTCTATCATGATCGCGATAAGGTGTGACCTTAAAAACGAGTGAGGCTGACGAAATATTAAGTTGCGTCCCGAAATGAGAGCGGCTATTATACCGAATTTTCCCAATTTCTGAGGGTTTCCTCCAAATACGGTACGTTCGCGGCTACCCACCCACGTCACAGACAGCGTATTTGCCGCGTAAATTCGCTTCGTTTTCACGAGATTGCAAATGCGATTTTTTGAATCGCCCGTTCGAATCTTAATACAATTTTCCGAGATCGTTGGAGAAAAAAAAAACGAAATCTATAAAACTATCATAACTATCCATTCATCAAGCCGCTATGCGGTCGTGAGTTTCACGTCACGAAAATCCGAGTTTCGGACCTGCTAGGCCACTAATGCGCAGACTAAATACGATTTTATGAAGTTTTCCAACTTTCAGTTGGCTATCCCTTTAAAAAAAATTGTTGCCACGACGCAGAAGCGGCTCTTGGGATACGTGATTCCCACGGGGTGCCGTTCCGGGAGGGGCGCAAATCCAAAATGAAAAAGCAAAAAAAAATTTGATTGGAAAAAAAGGGGGAAATGTTGGTCCACTCTGGAGGGTCGCAAAATCCGAGATGAAAGTGCGCAAAAGATTACTTTTTTAGGAATTGCAGAGGCAATGCAAATCTGACATAGCTCCCATATGCAGAAGTTTAATGGTGGTAGACAACAGTTGTGGACCCCCATCAGGGGGGGGGGGGGAGGAAATCATTCTAGCTGGGAAGTGCTCAAAAATGATTTATATGAATCAGAAGATGATCATCAGAATCATTTGCTTTAAATTTATTATTGAAGCTGAGGTTTTCTGAAATGAAAAATCAAATTATAGACCGATTTATTAGTAAATACCGTATATAATGTGCTTAACTTAATTATATTTAATACAAGATTCATTGAGAAACTGGTTATTTGTGGAGATGAAGATTACAAGGAAGAAAATTCATCACTACCCCCCACGGGGACTAGAACCCCGGTCTCTCGCTTGCCGGACGAGTGCTCTACCATCTAAGCTATGGAAGCAGATAGAATGTTTTATATATATATATATATAAAACATTGGAGCATATATATATGTTGAAAGGCACCGTACATGGACGGCGTCAACAATCAACTAATAGCTCGTGAACGACAGAGACCAACCAGATGGCCACATGCATATAGAAATGTCCTATCCACTTGTCAATACACATTAATTAAATTTGTTTTAAATTAGTTACATATGTAAATTGGTCGGGTCCAGTGCCGGGTGGCGAGTACTGAGCTGATATGAATTAATATGAGCCAAGTAGAGCCAATTGAGGGCCCCACATGGATCTGCCGGCAAATACAATTTATGCTAGATAAGAATTCTCTTTCGAACGAAACAAACGGATACCACAGAGGGCCCACCTGGGGTCACTGAAGTAAACAAAGCTCATTTGGCCGGTCCCAGCACCGGCACGCAGTCTGAATAGGGAACACATCTACCCTGTGCTGTACTGAAACTGCCTTACCGTGTACCCTACATATGAGGGCAAAAGCTGCGCCGCTTTTTCCTAATAGCATGTGGCCATTTGAAGTTTGAGCGGTCACATACATTTTTCGCAAGCGCAGTGCAACCCGTTACGGGTAAGGGGGCCGTCATTGTGTGTGGGGTACATATTTGACAACAGCTTTGCTTCTGTGTGTCAATGCCATGGCCCCCAAAAGGGCGGGGCTGACAGGGCTGTAGCCCCGGACGATTCTCATCATTTTTTTCACGCTATAAATTTATAAAGGTCCCATGAAAAGTCTGGGGCCCACCAGAGGCTTCAGCCTAAACGCCCCGCTTTAGGATGTAGAGGATATGGTCAGGGCTTTGGATAAATTTTTCTTCAAATATTCAAGGATCATCTCTATTAAAAGGTTTCTGGTATCCGAGGTAGCTCAGAATTCATTTCCTCTGGTTGGCAATGAATGAATGAACGCCAGGGTCTCTGCCACCGGACTTATCCCGTTGCCGAGATCTCTTCCGGCCCAACTTCGTGGCAGAGTCTGGAACAAAGTGAGTGTGTGTACACCTAACAGTCTGAGTGTGTAGCTAGTGTTGTGTATGATATTTCAGTGCTGCCATCTATACTTCAAATTGTGAGTGAAGTGTAATGATTGAATATTTGTAACGTTGTAGGCCTGTTGCTCTCTGTGGCGAGACTTTTTAACGGGGAGATCGGCTCGCATTCACGCCTTGAAGTTGGGAACCACAGAAAACCAACTTCAGCCGACCACCACTGTGGGGTTCGAACCTGGATCCTCGCATCGCGAGTCCGTCACTATAACCACTCGACCACCACAGCGGCTATGGTGGCAGAGATCCTTATTTTATTCATATTATTTTGCTTAATTGTTATCAAAACGTCACAAAGAAAAACGTTTAATACCTTCACAGGGTTGAAAAAATTAAATTTATACGGAAAGTATCTACCTACTTTGACTTAAAAGCGATTTTTTAAATAAGTGTGTTGCTTATTGAAAAAAAAAACTATTATAAAAAAAATAATTTAGTTTCAAATTTTAACTACGTTCAATTTTTAATTAATATTAATTTTAACTAATATTAATTTTAATTTATTTAAAGTTTTAAATAATTTTAATTCCTAATTTGTTTATATTTTTCGTACATTTTGCGTTTGCGGACACTAGGTTGCGCCTCACCGATCAACACCTTCACTATAAAATATTGCCCCCATCAACACATCACCCTGTATCCGCGCCTGCATTGCATATAAAAAAGGGTGGGGTGTTTTATATGAAAAAATTACCAACTTCCGTGATCTGAAAATTAAATGTCAAGAAAAAAAAACCATTTCCGTTCTTTTGCATGGTTCATACTCTTTGAAAGTAAAAAAACTCAAGGACTATTCAAGCACTTTTCCAGGAAAAATTTTAAAATTCAAGGACATTCATTATCGCAGTTGATAAAAATAGTGATTTTTTTTTACAAAACTTAAATTACTTGGATTTTTTAAATATATACTCAACATTTACTCATTTTCAATTTTAAAATGCCAATTTTTTAAAGATATATTATTTTTGAAAACAATTATAATTCTCATTTCAACTTGCAGACAATGTCAAATTCTAAAGGTCTTGCTTTTAAAAAAAGCCATTGTAGTTTAGTATGCAAATGACATTTAAGCAGAATTCATTTTATGTTTGAAAAAGCATTGAACTTTGCCTTCGATAAAAAAAAATTAGAAAGCATGTAATCTAAGGTGACTATATGCCCTGGTACATTCCCATATTTTCATGTAATTTTGGCCATCCCAATTTTGTTATGAAAATGTCCCATTATTTTGCATATATTTGCAAAAACAAAGCCTATTGAAGTTTTTATTCTTTACTGAAATTAAGTATTAAAATTATTTTCCCAATCCTATGAATTATATTACGACATATAATTATGACTTTAAATATTGTCATGTGTTAACGTTTTTTCCCCATAGAATCCATTTAAATCTACTGCTTCAATGTAATGGTGCTTCGTTTTCTGCTTTTGGTGTTTTTTGGCAATTTTAGCAATAATTGGCAACTTTGTTTACCTTTGTTAACATTTTTGGTGACAATTGGCGGTTTTCCCGTATTTTTATCAAGGAAATATGGTCAGCTAACATATATTCAAATGACATTCAATAGTTAGAAAAATTTCATAGTTAGAAAATATTTAGAAGCGATATTGCAAGAGCATTTTTTTAGGCAGCATCTTTTTAAGCATAGAAATACCTCAGGTATGCATGACCATATGTCCTGCTTTGAACATCGTCACGTAATCATTGTGTACCATTGTTGGTCTACGCATTTTCGCCCTTTTTTTTTTTTTTTTCCAAACCGAGCACAACTCAGGTCTATTGCCATAGGCAATTTACTACCTAGTGAGTTGTGCCGGAAGTGTAAGTGCGTGTACCTAACAGTCTGAGTGTGTATCTAGTGTTGTGTATGATTTTTCAGTGCTGCCATCTATATCTCAAAAGTGAAGTGAGTGATGTGTAGTGACTGAATATTTGTACTGTTTGTAGGACTGTTACTCTGTGGCGAGACTTTTTAACGGGGAGATCGGCTCGCATTTGCGCCTCGAAGTTGGGAACCACAGAAAACCAACTTCAGCCGACCACCACTGTGGGGTTCGAACCCGGATCCTCGCATCACGAGTCCGGCACTATAACCACTCGACCACCACAGCGGCCGCATTTTCGCCCTAGTGGAATGTGGTTTAGAGGGGGATTTTTTGAGTTGAAGGGGGAACAAAAACTGATGGAAGAAATTCCCACAAAATTTTTTTCAAGCACTTGAAAACCATTATTTTTTTCAAGTACTACAATGATTTTTCAAGGACTTGAAAATTAACTTTTTTTTTTCAAGGACTGTACGAACCCTGTTTTGGGAACCTCTTTTATTCCAGAACATTGTTTCTCAAACTTTTCGTCCAATCTCTCACCCCGGACCCTACCATCGACCTGGGGCAATACTGCCTACTTGGGAAACACTATTCTAGGAGCAATAAATTTGCAACTAAAATAAACGGGGAAAAATAAAAAAAACTCCACGTTAATAAAAAGTATCCTCCGAATTTTCTTGCAAACGCACGTTTACGCAATTTACCGAGAAGTAGCAGCGAAACTTCGTTAGGAAAATTCCTAGTCGATGTAAAATCCAATTACATTGCAAAAAAAAAAGCCAGAAATTTTTCATAGATCCTCAAAATCGGAAACTGATTTTGTACGGCAAAATAGTGCCGTATCGAAATTCTCTCGCGTTTTCTTCAACGGTGGCTCCCTATCATAGACTAAAGATATATTCTAACTCTGTGCTCCCGATCTACTATTGAATATGTCCGAGTCTATGAAAGGGCATCTCTTTCGAATAAATAAAAATGGCATGTGCTCACAAGGAGGAAAAACGACGTTTCTATATCACGAATGAATATCAAGAGTTCGGTGTGGCTTCTAAAAGTTTATTTCCACATAACCTGCGAATCGAGTATGTTGCAACCCCTGGATAATACGGTAGCAAGTCAAGGAAATTGATAGACCGTCCTTGCAACTAATGGAAAACAAATGTCGTGATTCGGGTGTTGATGAAATCAATAAAAAACGTTGTGAAACTGCAAACATATGGGCATGTGGATTGTCCTCTTCAATATTGGTGAATATGTTCCTTGAAAATGAGGGTACAATCTCCGCTGGAATTAAACTATAAAAGTTTTATAGAGGTTCTTTTCATAAAATTTGAAAAATGCAACCACTAAGCGTATCGGTTACATTCACTCGAATTTAACCGATACGATTATTGGCTGCATTTTTAAAGTTTTATGAAAAAAACCTTCACGAAACTTTTCTAGTGTAATCCCAGCCTTAGGCCGGTATTACACTATAAAAGTTTGATAAAAGTCCTATTATAAAAACTTGAAAAATGCAGCCAATAAGGTCAACGGTTGCATTTTCTAGAATGTAACCAATAACCTTATTGGTTAGATTTTTCAAGTTTTATAAAATGGATTTTATCAAACTTTTATAGTGTAATACCGGCCTTGGAGAACTATTAGATTTGCACAAATTCAAAAACGGTGAAATAGTGACTATCGTACAGATTGATATAAAACCCGGTCTCAGCGTTTCCAACCAATACCGAAAAGTACAAGGGAAAATAGGCTAAACCACTAAAAATAAAATCTTTATCCATAATCAGATTTTAAAAACAATGGCTTTGTTCACTTCAAAAAGAGTGACACTATCCTTCAAGGACAGTCCGTGGTCATGAAATAAAACGGAAACGCGCAAGTGGAACATCAAGATAAGTATTTTTACGGCAAGCTAAATCTGATGTAGCAAGTAACGTGTTTCAGAAAAGGTCAATAAAGAATTAAAAAAAAAAGGCCAAGAAGGAAAAAAATATGTCCAAAGATGAACTTCGAGCCTTGGGGCGGAAAGAAACGGCCGCTCGTACGATAGGTTGTGTACGCGTGAGAGCATCTTCCGATCCTAATTTTATCGTTTGTGCACTTGAATTTTAAATCGTGAAAAAATTAAAAACCCGAAACGTCCTTGAACGATACCAGATACATGGATAAATTTCATCAATTTATTTCATTTATCCGCGATCACAGATATATTTGTGATTATAATCTGATTCAATGCGTGCCCACGCGTTAAGACGATACTGAAAGTTAGTTACTTTCCACTACCGTATATTTTTTACCATCAACGATAATACCGATTTTAGATCATAATTTTGGATTTAATCATTTTTGTCGCACTACGGTCATTTACTTAACGTATCGTGATCTAAAGTTTGAAGCAGATTCCTAATTGAGCGGTTTTGCTTTTACAGAGCAGTCTTAATAAATTGGCTCTCCCGAGCACGACCAAAGGACCTCATGAAAATGAAATCGGATACAATTATTTTCCTGAGCAGACTGAAAATTGGTAGACAAATACTTTCAACCTGGTAAAAGGCCCCGGAACGTCACTTTAGCCAGCCTTTTCCCGTCATTACAATTAAGTAGTAGTCAGAGTATGAACACATAGTGCACGCTGGTTTCCGATTCTGCGAGTTGGCACCGACACGGGTTGGTTAAAAAACCTGGAAAATGTGAAACCAACGTCACTATGTTCGTACCCTTAGAACCTACAAGACCGCCGAAACGGAGGTTGACTAGTTACTCATTTCAGAAACACATGCAAACGCGACTAGCAAACATTTTACATGCATAGGTTATTACTTAAAACACAGGCAGAGAGAGACTTGGAGGTCCTGGGGAGGAGGGCACGATAAGGGCCATAACTAGAAACGAAAATTTTACTGTCGCCCGGGGCCAGTGTCCATTTCGGCGCCTCTCCCCTTCTCGTAATTTTGAACGGAAAACAGTAAACTAAGCGCCCATCCTGATCCCGAGTGAACAAAACCCCCTGCCCTCTCCCACTTGCAACCCTGATAACAATACATTTATATAGGTCACCTATACTAGGGCCGTAACTAGGATTTTTGCAGCCTGGGGCAAACAATTTTGCCGCCCCCAAAACTTTAAAATTCGGTAATTTTATACATAACGGTGCTCTTTGTTCTCACCTAAAATTGCCAACCCCTAAATTTTTCCGCCCGGGGCAGTTCCCCCTGCTCCCCTCTAGTTCCGGCACTGCTTATATGCATTCTGATGTTGGAGGCCATGGGGCCCCGTATTAACGCCTATGCTTAAGCATTTTGCGGCCTAGTGCGAAAAAAATTCTATGGCCCTCTATGCGTGTTAAGGCGCAAGACTCGTATTTTTGATGAGATGTATAAATTGATAGAATTTGTAATGCATGACAGACCCATTGTGCCTCACGGATATATAAGCACTTTTTTCTAACACTCCAACTGGTGGGCTTTGATAGATACTGCTTTGAAGATACTGTCATTCCCCAAATTCTAAAACATTAAAAGCTGGTTTTAGAGGTCACAAATGCATCTCAATCCTCCTAAATCAAGCCTTTTATTTGATGGGAGCATTCCCCAAGTCACTTAATAGACAACCTGCCCCCCCCCCCTCCTAAGATATTTTTCTCGCTTATTTCCGACACAGATGTTCTTTAAAAATACCTACAATATATATTTTTGTATTTTTCTCTTCACTATAGGATGATTTAAATTTGCAAAAATTAATCATTTTATTGCACATTCACAATTTCATGAACACCCTGAAACAGGGCCTGAATGATATGAAGGGGCTCCACAACAACTTGGACCATAGTTTGGTTAGCACGTGTTGAAATTTTAGAACTGAAAAAATATCTCCCCATGTGGAAATTAAACCTTAAATGTTTTCTCTTCTGAAGTGGCCCACCAACAGGATCAGACTTCGGCAGTAAAACTGGATCAAAATGCATTGGCTTTTGACTTATCTAAAGCCCTGAGAGGCAAAAACATTTATCTTGCCCGTGGATCCCCAGTTTTTATAACCACCATCCCCATAATACCTACAGAAATACTGGGTTTGAGCCCTCCCAAAATTTCTGATAACTACACCTATTAAAGCTCATTTAAATACAGAACTCAAATTTAACGCCACCCTATATTTCGCAGAATTCTGGTGCTGTAACAAGTTTGACATTGTATCAAATTATAATTTAACACATGTAATCTATGGAGCAGCAGTTCTCAACCTTTTCTGACTCTCAGAGCCTTTTTTAGTGTATAATTTCCATGGTGGAGCCCTGTTTAACTCCTGGAGCCCTTTTTAGTATATTTATATACAAATGCACGGCTACCACAGGCAAATTGCCCAACGAGGTGGCTGAGAAAAAGATGTTCATAACAAGTATGGATGTCTCATATTACGGTACAATATAGTAACTAATTATATAGTGCGTGTGTATATATCTCTGGAAGCGCACATGAAGCAGGGCTCTGTGGAGCACCGGTTGAGAACCACTGCTCTAGAGAAATGGAAGATTTGTTGAGAATTTCTGGCGTTAAGTGGGGTTTGGCACAAAATTGGGGGTGTTATAATGAGGTTTGACTGTACATAGATTAAAAGGCAATGGAAATTAATATCATTAACAGACGTCGCCAGATCAGGATTGGGTTTTCACAAGGCCTCCCTTCTTTATGCATTGGTTAATTGACAGCGAGAAAATGTGTTTTGGTACCATTATAACAGAATTGGCAGGTTTGACACATGGCAGTTTTTAACGGTTTGAACTGTCACATCAAAAACCTCAAATATTGTTTTCAATATAAAAATTTCCATTGGAAATATACACGTTAATGGCATGTAATGTTTAAAGTGACTGTTATACAAAGAATAAATATTTAATCGAAGAAAAAATATATTGATCATTAAATAATTTTATACTCTACAGAATTTTGGACAATCATGTATGGTTTTTTTTTCTTATAAAATGTACAATTTGAATAAAGCATAGCATAGGCTAAACACAGAAGGGAAAACTATGGAATGATTTGACATTCTCTGATTCAAGATGATTCTTGACCTTCCAAAATTTCTTCAACTGCTTATATATGTGTGCATTGATATAAACTATCCGCTGTACTCTTTTTACAACAGATAAGTGTTTGAAAAAGTTTATTACATCATATAAGTAATGTTGATTTCTATTATTAAATTATCTAGATAAGGGGCCATTCAAGTATTAGGTAAGCAAATTTTTAGCCATTTTTGACCCCCCCCCCCCCCCGTCAGCAAAATTTCGTCATCAGCTCTCTGCCCCTCTGAATCCAACTCATATTTTCATAAAGGGTGGTTGATGACGTAAGCATTATCCAAACCCCCCTTCCCCCCCCCCATGATGACGTAATACTTGAACGGCCCCTAACCAATAATACTTAAAACGATACTCTTATTGTGCATAACATTGAAATATATCTAGCGATCAAAATACTAAATTGCAGGACTACAATGTCATTTCATTTGGCAATGCTAGCTTGTATACGATTCTTAAGAAACTCCTGTAACTCATCCTTAGTCAAACTTATTCTTACTTTTGCACTATGATATGGTATATTTACTAGCATTTATAATGAAATGGTTTTCCAATTGAAGCTGTATTTAAACATGCAAAGCAAATGCTTTGGAAACCCTAATTTAATGATAACATAAAAAATTTTAGGCGACAATACAAAGTTTCAAGTCAACGTGGCACCCAAGATTTGTCACAAGCAAAGTACCTGTTCTTAAACTTTTATCCTAGTTTTATCCTAAAAGATTTTATCCCAGAGTTTCTCAGCTGTCAGCCTCCCACTAGTAGAGGGGCGAAAAATGCTTAAATATGTCCCTACCCGCCCGTAATTATTTATTATTAAAAAGCTTAACTTCTTCGCTCACAAGCGATTGGCAAGAAATTTGGATGATCTGTTTGACAAATCGGCAATAAATACAATAAAAGTTTTGATAACCTTGTTCTAATGTAATGGCATGTTAGAAAAAGAAAGGGAAAAGTTCTAATACTTACAGATAAGAGATAGTGTAGGTTTAAAGTAAATCTTTCACCCTCATCTACCTGTTTCTTCCCTCTTATGTACATAATGGAACCTATTGAACCTTAGAATAGAAGCTTTTTACCTCATCGTACAGATACTTTTCTTTAGGGTCACAACAAAGTTTTGCAGTGGTGAGGAGAAAGGAAAGAAAACAGACTTGTTTGAATTTACTCCACGTTTGGGTGCAATATTACGTCCTTGATCGTAAAGTGGTTAATATATGGTGCTTGCACAATTTTACAAACACCCTAGAGATAATTCGAATGGAATCATTACACATATAGGTTAATAAAATTATTCGAAATATTGGGAAGGACTCACCTATTTCTATAGGTTAAGGGAAATGGTGGCAAAGATTAGGGGAGGCTTGGGCCCCTTTGGCCAGAGGCAAGTTTAGGCCTATGGCAGGACAGTTAAACAATGCATATGTATCTCGCTTTACGACAATCAATATTTTCAAATAGTTACTTTTGGGCAGGGGGTCTAAAGGTCTCTATGATAGAACCCAGAGAGCCTCTAACTAATAGGTCACAAAACGAGCCTGGTTCTACCCATAAATTTTAATTTATAAAAAGATCTAAATATTACATTGCTTGCATAATTTTATGAACACCTTGAAGTTAGTTTCCACAAAATCATTAACCATACACTTAAAAACCAATGCATATCGCGTTTTACATTCAGTATTTCCAGAATGGCATGGCCAGACTGTCATCACATGGAACCACCCAGTGTTTCAAGTGAATTGGAAAGGGCCCCCATGATAACGGGATTCAAAATATGAAGGTAAAGACACCTCAGATCATCACTATCTGGGACCCTTGGTGCTATTCAAACAACTTTCCAAGTCTAATAAACAATGCAATTATAATGATTGCTGCAAAGCATTAAATAACTATTACTGCTTGACAGTATATGCACCTCACACATTCTTTTTCAGAATTTCAATTCGTAACGAATTGGTACATATAGGAAGGCACGTATGTACAGTGAAACCTCACTACAAAGATACTTGACATAACGATAAATTTTTCTACAACCTTTTTGGCAAGGCTTTTTGGAAACACCTGTAATCTAATGCTAAACTACCGCCTCTCGATATAACAGTAATCTCTCTACAACGGTATTTTTTCTCAGTCCAGAATATCATTGTATCAAGGTTTCACCAAACTATCAGTGTTTGCCCTAACACAGAGGTTTCTAAATTTTTTGGAGTGATCCCCCTTTTCACAAGAATTTTATTGGCAACCCCCCCCCCCCAACTCTTTTTTCAACTTCGGTTAAAATTTAATTGACATGACATTGCATCGATACTATTCACACGGGCATAATCAACTCTGCATTTTTCGAATTTTTTGTAAAATCAACATTGTGATCAAGATAAGTCAACTCAGGCTTTTATGTGTATATGCAGCAGATACATCAACCAGTGTTCGACAACCAATCAAAGTTGAATGATTTTAGGGCATCCTATCATCAAAATCTGTAACTACACGATTTCGAAAAATCTCAATTAAAATTTTACAGGGCTGAAAAACAATGGTTTTTAACTTACCGTTTTTAAGATTTTCAATTTTAATCGGGGAAGTTTCCTTTTTTAAACACCTTGTAGTTTATAATTTATTTGTTGTGTGCTTTTGACCAGCACTAGTGAAGTGCACAAACATGGATAATAAGTACCTCAGCTAAGAGTCAAGGCATGTTTTCGGTTTGACATTTACATTGCATAAAAACAAACTTATTTTAAGACATTTAAATTTTGAAAAGTGAGTTTTTTGCAACCTAGTTTGGGAACCACTGTCCTAACTTATTTATGTTGTCAGAGTTGTGTTTGTTTCCTGTTCTTACTGGTACTGCCATTTCTCTTCCGTACTTTGAAGTAAAGATGGTTAAATGCTTGAATTTTCATGCATTTATCACTTTTACTTCAAAATATGGAAAACTGGATAAATGAATTAAAAAGTAGATTACATAACTAGAAACATACTCACCAGCCCATTCACCGAGCTTTTTCCAATCAACAGTGAAACCTAACAAATCGGCAAGAAAACAAGTCCAAACTGCTCGCCATAAAGAGAGTAACAATTTGAAGACAAACCAGCAAATGAAGAGGACTCCTATATACCAGAAAAATGCTCCTCGGTGGGCATCGCTAGCATCACAATGTTCATTACCGGACATGACTAATGAGAAATTATCTTTTCACCAATTATATGATAAACTATCACCGGATTTTCGTCGAACCGGGATGCAAATAAAACGCCGGTTTTAATCTGAGTCTCTCTTGTCCACTCGCCTGGGTGACAGTTGAGCAGCGAATGATAAACACAGGTTTGAGAAACACCGGCAGCGAGAGGAATCGGACGAGATTTGCGAGGAGGAGCACGAAACGACTGGCGAAAATCCGCGTTTGTCGTCTGCTTTTTTTCCCCCCACACTAAAGCTGTTTCACCAGTTTTCGGGCTCTTTTTTTTTTTTTTTTTTCCTCTTTCGTAAATCTACGCATGAAACTTCAAATATGAAAACTTCTTCGGAAAAAACGGTTTCAAGGTCAACATAAAATTCCCAATACACGTGCTTATTTTCCCGTCATTATTCCGTGTTTAATGTAGATCGTACGTAATATTCCGTTACTAAGTTGATTGACTGACGAGAACGCCGATGTTTAGTTTACGATTTGATCGTAACCGGTGAAGCAGTCGATTTTTGCAATTTTGCCACATTCAGGAGGCTTTGGTAGGACAATGTGCAGTCGTAACGCATGGGCTTATTCTTGCAAGAAGTGCTGAGGGGCCAGGGGCGGATGAAGGCCTTAAGCACTCAAGTGATTTTTGTGTCCCTCCCCGTCCCCTTGGTGTACGGCTTTGGTGTAAGTAGGCAGGGCCGGATTTCCGCATGGGAAACATAGGCAGTTGCACAGGAGCTCCCATGTTTTAGGGGGTCCCATAATTTCTAATAGTATATATTTTACTCAAATTTATATAAATTCTATTTGGTAAAGAAAATCAAAAAGTTTTCCCCTAAATCACATCGTACTATTTCCAAAGTGTCCATTATTAGCAAATCCTATTAAATATGAATTTTAATATACCAATCAATAATAGATTTTACACAACAAGTATATAATGCACCTATTGCAATATTAACTTCACGACAAAAATACTTTTCAATGTCTCATTCTTTTGTTCGATTCCTCAATTTCACATCTTTTACAATACAATACATCTTTTTGAATGTAAAATGATTTATGAAATGATAAGAAAGTTTGCATACGTGATCAACATGAAATCCTCAAATCTTTATGAAGATTCTGTTATATTTGTGAAACGCGAAACTTGGATGCATCTAATCTTGCAAACACTTTTTCAGGTGGACTGCAACAACTTTCATCCTTGGTTCAGGTTGGTGGCACAATGTCCCAAATGTTAAATAACGATAGAGGTTTACAAGGGACGTTTCGAAATTTTGAGGCAGCATTCAATCACCGTTAACAACATCACCACATCACCAATATATCAAACTGTTCTAGAGAAAAATCGTTTTTTTTATTTAAAAAAAATAATAAAATCATCTGTTTGATCAAGTCATTTACAAGAAAAACTGTCATCTCTTTTAGCTTTATTGTGCATTGAAGCTGAGATAACTCAAAAATTAGATTTTGATGACATTATCCATGATTCGCTCATATGAGAGTGCGAAAAAAATATTTATTGTGTAAGATATTTCATGGAGAATTTCACATTATATTTCTCATTTAAAATAGTGCATATCCCCTTTTTTTATGTGTTTATTAACAGTCGAAAGAGGCCCCCCCCCCTCCCCAATGTCTCTTGCCCAGGGTGCCTCCACCATCTAATCAAAGTCGGGCTCTATAAGTAAGCTATGCAAATTGGCAAGCAGGTATTTTTAGATGGGGAAGGGGGTTCAGAAGAATTAGAAATTTTTGTCCGAAACGTGTGCGATGCCACAACTCAGGAGCCTTCAGTGCCATATTGATGGGCAAACACTCGAAAGGGTAGAGTACATGAAGGACTTAGGTGTCACTTTTGATAAGACTCTAAATTTCAAACAGCATATTAATAACATTGTTTCAAAAGCATCAAGGAATGTCGGTTTCATAATCCGCAACAGCGAATTTTTTCAAAATACAGAAACCTTGCTGCGACTTTACAATTCTTACGTAAGATCAGTTCTAGAATATTGTTCCATAATCTGGAATCCATATTACTTGTACAATAACACGAGGATTGAACGCACACAAAATAGGCTTCTGCGCTTTGTTTACTTCAAGAAGTTTCAAATTTTTGATATTCGAATTCCTACAGACATACTCAGATCTACTTTTCACTATGAATCACTCGAAGTCCGCCGTCAGAATGCATTGATCACCTTTTTTGTGAAAATTCTGCACTTCGACTTGGATGTACCAGACATTTTAGCCCAAATCAGTTTTCACTGTAATAGCATAAATCTTCGCAACCGAAATCTATTGTATGTCCCACCATACCGAACAAACGTGTTGGAAAATTCTCCTCTTTTCCGCTTCCTCAGGTGTGGAAGTTCTTATGTGCTTTTTTGACATTTTTTTTCTCCTTTTTTGTACACACGTATGGTATCATTTGTATTATATTTTTTTTGCGTTATTATTATTGTGCCGTTATTATTTGTATTATTCTGTGCCTTTCTGTATTGCAACGTGCTGTTTATGTTTGTTTTTTTACTCTTTCTTCACTCCACTGTAATTGGGCATCTGCCTGTTGTGAGAGTCTATAAATAAATATATAAATAACAATTTGATCTGGTTAAAATTTTGGAGAGAGTAAGTATGCAAATTGGGAGGCAGGTATGTATAGCTAGGTAGGGGAGATCCTGAAAAAAATTTAATTTACCCGAGGCCTATATGATGCTGTTATTGTGTGCTCTGGGCTTACTTTATGGAAATATAGTGAAATCTCAATCCACATAAATTGAGCAGCAAACGCGAACTCGTGTTCGCAATTTACTTAGTTTCTCTGCTTTTGTGTCACCATCAGGGCCGTAAGTAGAAACAAAAATTTACTCTATCGCTTAGGAGGGGGTCTTTATTCATTCTGGCACCTCCCTCCCATAATTTTTGAGGGAAAAAGTAAACTTGACGGCGGGAACAAAGAGGAATCTCTTCCAGAAAACATTTTTGAGTTGGTACTAACCTTTGAAAATCATTTAAATTAACTGCATTTTCTATCGTCTTGCTTAGGTATTTTTTTCAATCGTCTTAAGAGCGAGATGGGGGAGGGCATTCCCATGCCCTTTCTGCGTACACCCAGTGCCGTCTTAACGCATGGGCCCACACATGCTCAAGAGGAGAGGGGCCTCACAAAAATGAGAACTGGTTGAAATTTTCGAGAATTTGCCAGGTAGGGCCTCAAAAACATCACTTGGCCCGGGGTCCCATGATGCTCTTAAAACGGCCCTGCGAACACCTCTGGTTTCATTATAATATTATAATGGCATATATCACAAATGTTTTAGTGTTCATCTCATATAACAGTGATTCTAAAACTTTTTCGACCCACGGCTCCATAACCCCCCCCCCCCATCCTGCAGCAGGGCCCAAGGCTAGGATCTTTATCGGGGCACGTCTTCCAATGTTTCCGCGGGCGTCAATATATTGAATTTATAGAGTAAAAAAAATGATAAGAGTCGTTCCGAGCCTCCCGGCTGGAGCCCTGTCAGCCCTACCCTTGTGGGGGGGGGCATGTGTGTCTCCCGTGCTAAGTCATTGTTCTTCTACGGTTCTCCATAACGGCCCAGCAAAGTACCACTTGAAAGCAATAAACAGGAACCCATTAGCGTCGCCATCTCATCACTACGCCCCTAGGAGCCACGACACGCACTTTGAGAAACACTGCCATATAACGACCAACAAAGACCATTCAATCCAATACAACGACCGAATCAGAGGCACCGACATGAAGAACACATTGGGGGAGGGGGCTGAAAGTTGCCAGTTGTTTCGTATATACGGAACTTCGGCCCTTTTGCAGGAGGGGGGAGTGGTTCATTGTATGTACCAAAGTTATTGGGAGGCTCAGCTCTCCCTCATAAAATTCATTGGAAGGGATCTCAAACAGCCTCAACTCCCAGGTTTCGGTGCCCACGGACCGGATTGACTACTGCCTCGACTTCTTGATTGTTTTTTTGCAAAGAAGTAATAAAATCAGTGTTTTTCGTTAGCGAAAATGGTGTTTGACCCTGACCTTTGATATTGCAAGTGCGCGTACATGCAATTAATTATTTTATTTTTTAATCTGATGCATTTTCATTGCAACTGCTTACATAGTAACAAAATCAATACTGTAACATAATTTTTTTTATTCCGTCCAGGGAGGAATTCTTTTAAAAATTCACTTTTTTCAAACTGTGGATATAACTACCTCCCAATATAACGCTTCTTTTCCCATAGAAAGATGGGGACCGTTATAACAAACATCGACTGTAGTATGAAGTTCATACAGCAGTCCAGACGAACTAAAAGTCTCTGAAAACCAGAGGAATGAGTTTAGGAGAACACGAAGAGACCTTTTTGAGAATAAAACCGAGCATTCTCTCTATTCGATTTTTTGACCAACGCTAAACAATGTTTAGAAAACCTAAGCCGCTTGTCAATGAGAATGCCAAAGTGAGTGATTCTTGCATCGGAAATAACTTCACCATTCAACTCGTAAGTGAAACGTGGGTTGTTCAAAGCAAAATAAGCGACCATGCACTTATCAACATTAAAGGTCATGCTCATAGGTGGGGATTGACTTGGAAGTCTGGGGGGGGGGGCAAGGTCATCATATCAAGGGGGGGCACGATGATGATGATGTCAGCTCATATATATATATATACATTAGATCAGTCGACTCCACCTTTGACGCTGGGGGGGCAATGCCCCCCCCCCGTATCTCCGCCCATGGTCATGCTCCATTTTGCAATCATATCCAAGTTCATTTGGAGCAACTCCCTACCCCTTTGATTCCCGACTACCCCCATTAGCTTCACGTCATCTGCGAATTTTCTAACAATCCCGTCGATACCCTGATAGAATTTATCTATAAAAAGGGGGAAAAAATGGAACCAAGGGCACTTCCTTGAGGGACTCCACTCTTCACACCTGTCCAATCAGAAAATTCCTCATTCACAATAACCCGTTGTGACCTATCTCTCAAATACGATACTATTCAATTCAACAAATTGCCCCCCAATCCCAATCTCATGTAAACGCTTCAAAAGCTTACCATGTTGGACCCGATCGAATGCCTTCTGGAAATCAAGATAAAAAATATCGACGTTTTTGCCCTTTTCCGAAGCTACAGTCACGTGATCGTAGAACCAAAGGAGGTTGCACCTCCATTTCTTATAAAATGATACGAATTCCGGGGATTGGTTTTTTTAGTCATAGTCTTCAAAATTCACTTTCTTCATCGATCCCCTTATAAAAAATAAATTCTTGTCGCTCCCAGGCTCAGCTAACCCATGAAATCACGTTTTATGTAATTTCTACCGCCCTCCTAGCCTATGGAGATATCGCTCATTTTAGGAAACGCCGCGCTCTGATTATACAAATACAACGCCACAACAGGCAAATTGCCCAACGAGGTGGCTGACTTAATAACATCATGGATCCCCGAACCATTTTTCCGCGGAACCCCCAACGAATCGGTATATGCGGGAATGTGCGTGTATGTGTAGTGCAACCTGACGTAAAGTTTGTTTCTGTGTAATGCTTGTTATGTGTAGTGCTGCCATCTGCCACCAGTTTTTCTAACTATGAGGGAAGTGTTATGATTGAATGATTTATCGTTGTAGGACTGTTGCTCTCTGTGGCGAGACTTTTTAACGGGGAGATCGGCTCGCATTTGCGCCTTGATGTTGGGAACCACAGAAAACCAACTTCAGCCGACCACCACTGTGGGGTTCGAACCCGGATCCTCGCATCGCGAGTCCGTCACTATAACCACTCGACCACCACAGCGGCTTATCTACCTTCACACTCCCGTAAGACTTTCGTTATTCGCTGCGACTCATTCTGACGCGATAAAAGGCATTTCACTTCATGTAATTAATAAAATAAATTTATGAAAAGTATCTCGAATAACGTGAAACTCTGTTAATCGAGGCTCGAATGATCGGGGTCTTTTTGTACACTTAAAAAACATAATAAAGACTGAGTTTATCTCAAATCAATGTCTTACTGCTTTGAAAAGTGAAGTTGGGTTTTTTGTGATACTTTTCAAATATGGAGGAAAATAAAAAGTAAATGTTTGAAAAGGGTGAATTGGTGTTTTTAAAGCGTTAAGCTTTGCAAGATAAAAATCTTCACGTGTTTTACATACGCAATATCGTCTGTGTTCCTTTTTGCAATAAGGAAAGAAAAAAAATACAGGAATATGACGTAATTTACAATTTCATCGTGCTTTGTTGCAGGAAAACCCTACGTATTATCGTAATTGGCTGTGGAGGAAACATTAGTATTTTTAGTGCGGCATTAGTTTGCTTATTACTTGCAAGGAAAAAGGCCAATGACTGGTCGTTTCATATAGGAAATGCAACAAAATTCAGCATTCACTGCTTTCAAAGACCAAAAAAAATCGAACAAAAAAAAAGCAATTTCTTCTAACTGTAGAAATGCGGATATTAGTTGGGATTTCCACCAAATCAATAATTTTAAAAACTGAATTGAATTCCTTATTTTCAAAATACTGAATTTCTTAGAGGTACGAAGCCCAGAAAATTAAATATAAAATAATTAGCTGGACCTATATATATACACACTGAAGAGCCAAAAAAAACTGGTACACCTGCCTAATATCGTGTAGGGCCCCCCACGAGCACGCAGAAGTGCCACAACACGACGTGGCATGGACTCGACTAATGTCTGAAGTAGTGCTGGAGGTAATTGACACCATGAATCCTGCAGGGCTGTCCATAAATCCGTAGGAGTAAGGGGGGTGGAGATATCTTCTGAACAGCACGTTGCAAGGCATCCCAGATATGTTCAATAATGTTCATGTCTGGGGATTTAGGTGGACAGCGGAAGTGTCTGAAGTCAGAAGAGTGTTCCTGGAGCCACTTTGTAGCAATTCTGGACGTGTGGGGTGTCGCATTGTCCTGCTAATTGTCCAAGTCCGTCGGAATGCACAATGGACATGAATGGGTGCAGGTGATCAGACAGGATGCTTACGTACTTGTCACCTGTCAGAGTTGTATCTAGACGTATCAGGGGTCCCATATCACGCCAACTGCACACGCCCCATACCATCACAGAGCCTCCACCAGCTTGAACAGTCCCCTGTTGACATGTAGGGTCCATGGATTCATGAGGTTGTCTCCATACCCGTACACGTCCATCAGCTCGAAGCAATTGGAACCGAGACTCGTCAGACCAGGCAACGTGTTTCCAGTCCTCAACAGTCCAATGTCGGTGTTGTCGGGCCCAGGCGAGGCGTAAAGCTTTGTGTCGTGCAGTCATCAAGGGTACACGAGTGGACCTTCGGCTCCGAAAGCCAATATCGATGATGTTTCGTTGAATGGTTCGCACGCTGACACTTGTTGATGGCCCAGCATTGAAATCTGCAGCAATTTGCGGAAGGGTTGCACGCCTGTCACGTTTAATGATTCTCGTCAGTCGTCGTTGGTCCCGTTCTTGCATGATCTTTTTCCGGCCGCAGCGATGTCGTAGATTTAATTTTTTACCGGATTCCCGATATTCACGGTACACTCGTGAAATGGTCGTGCGTGAAAATCCAAATTTCATTGCTACCTCGGAGATGCTATGTCCCATCTCTCGTGCGCCGACTATAACACCACGTTCAAACTCACTTAAATCTCGATAACCTGCCATTGTAGCAGCAGTAGCCGATCTAACAACTATGCCAGACATTTGTTGTGTTATATAGGCGTTGCCGACCGTAGCGCCGTACTCTGATTGGTTCCATATCTCTTTATTTGCATACGCATGCCTGTACCAGTTTTTTTGGCTCTTCAGTTTATAATGATATCCGCATATTTTAAACATAAATCATTGTATTATAATAAAATGTCAGATTCGCGTTCCAAAATTTTGTCGTGCCTAATCTCCCCTATTTCAACGTTCATGCTCATATTTTCCATTGACAAAGTTCGGTGACACCTCTAAGAGCCACAACACACATTTTGAGAACCACTGGCATTGATTCTCAAACGCTTTCTTAACTTTCAAACCGAGCACAACTCAGTACCTAACAGTCTGAGTGCGTATCTAGTGTTGTGTCTGATATTTCAGTGATGCCATCTATATTTCATAAGTGATGTGAAATGATTGAATATTCGTACTGTTTGTAGGCCTGTTACTCTGTGGTGGGACTTTTTAACGGGGAGATCGGCTCACATTCTCACCTCGAAGTTGGGAACCAAAGAAAACAAACTTCTCTAACGCTGTGCCGTAGAGATCTATCACGAGTAACACTGTTGGTTAAAAAAAGTTCTAAAAAAACACTGCCGAAACGCCACCTGTTCAGGGTGGGGGGGGGGGGTGACGATAGTAAATGACCTCTTGGTACCCGCGTTGAAAATCACAGCCTTATTACAATAGTATAATATTTTATTTCTTAATACTGTAAATGAATATCGTGGTACACCGTTAAGGAACAAATTTAAAATAGAGAAGAGGAATGTAAACAAGAAGTTTTTGCTCATAGACATTGGATTAAATTGTATTTTGTGTCTATGCGTTTGCTAAACCTGCACAAAAAGACTACTACCGAAGGGAGTCCCCCATCGAGGGGTTAGCGCACCAACCTCTCGATGAGTATAAAAAACAAGCCTGCCGTTCGGAATCGGCAATAAATTGTAGGTCCCGATCTAATTAGCCCTCGTGTGCAGAAAATGACCTTGGTGCGACAAAAATTATCAAATGATCATAAAAGACTACTACATAAAGTTTTCAAATGACATCAACTTTTTATACACTCCCCGTGTGCTCAAAAATCCAATTACAAAGTTGTTGCCCTGTCTCTCCTGATGTCATTACAAGAAATTTCACGTTTCTAGGTGCAATATTCACTGCGATATTCGAATTCGAAAAACGGAGAAGAGTTGGGAAAAATAGCGTTAAATACGGAAAACCCGTTTTATCCGCATTTAACGCTGTTTTTCCCCAATTCTATTATTGTTCTACTATTTTTCCGTGCTTGATAGTATGCGGTTAGATTGAAAAAAACTGAGTCTGAACATAGAACATGCGCGAACGGGTTTACTCAACACCACCTATAGAAGATGGTGGTGGACTTCTATAGGTGGTGTTGGTTTACTACGTTGTTACTATACTTTGTAACAAATTGGGTCGAAGAAAATCTCATTCCACCATTGAGTGCATAGAGTGTCGACTGTACAGCACAAATTATCCCAACGATTTTGTTCATTTTCATGGAGGAGTAATAGATACGATCGGAAAATATCGTACCGTATTTTTCTCTGAAAATTTTAAGAGAAGCAGAGCATAGCTTTCCCCCCCCCCCCCCCACTAAAAAAACATTATTTCGTGTTAATCAATTGAGACACGTAAATTTCGCATTTATTGTACGAAAACAATTTTCGAATAAAAAATTTTGAATTGTTGGCAAAAAGATTTTTCAAAAGTTCAGAATTCATTTGCAAAAACGATAAACTAACACGACACAACATTTTTCCAAGTTTAATGATGACGTTAATTATTAAAGTACTGTGCTTAGTAAAAAAAATCTAGTGTTCAGGTGAACAGCAGCATTGCTCTACTCATTCTGGCTTCAAAAAACGTAAATTATCGTGAAAACCAAATTTTCGCATTCATACATAAAAACTGTGGCACCTTTCACATTTATCACATCCATTCTCAAATACGAAAATTACGTATCCTTACTCATCAAGTATCGAGTGTGTGACACACAGGCCCGTAGCCAGAAATTTCGTTTGGGGGGGGGGGGCGGGGGGAACCAAAGTGATAGAACAATAGATTTGACCCCCAAAGTTAGCACCGTGGTAAGATGCTCGTCTTCCACAATGAAGGTTACCATCAAAGCCCATAGGTTCGAATCCGGGCATAGAACGTTAGAAGCAAGTTGTTTACCTACCGAGTCTGGGGAGACCACCGATGGATGGAGCTTCCAATTCGCACCCAACTCCTCTGGTTGGAAATTGCCGTATGGCGATATATGACGGGAGTTGGTGTGCGATAAAGTCAGGGCCGCAACTACACTGCTCAAAACAATTAGGGGAGCAAGCAAAAAAGTGAAGAAAACCGTGCGAGACAGCCACGTATTGGCATACAATGGATAGTACACGCGTATCAATGCGCAATACAGAAAAAAGACGTAAAAGAATTTGGAATTAAGCTTTAATTCTTTGAAAATATGGAAAAAAGATGATTTAGGGCAACAATTTGGTTACATGTAAACGATAAAAAAAAGTACTGTTTAGACATGATGCATGAGTTTTAATAGGGCGTGTGGTCTCCTCGAACAGCTAAGACTGCTGCACACCTGTTTGCCATGGATGCGATGAGGTTATCGATCAGACTTTGGGGAATACTGTTCCACTCCTCAAGAAGTGCAATCTGCAAGTCTCGGACAGTAACAGGCGGCCTCGGTCGCGCAGCAATGCGTCGTCTGAGCATGCTCGATTGGATTCAGGTCAGGAGAGCACGCTGGCCATTCCATACGCTGTATTGTTTCAGCTTCAAGCATGTTCTCCACCAGACGAGCTCTATGCGGTCGGGCATTATCATCCTGGAAAACAAAGGAATCTCCAATGGCTCCAACGTAAGGGATGACATGAGGTCGCAGTATCTCGTCTGCATACCTTCGGGCCGTCAAAGTGCCATTCCGAATGATATGCAGGTCCGTACGTCCACCTATGCTGATTCCACCCCATACCATCCAACCAGCTCATCTGTATTGTGACCTTTCACGAACGAATGCGGGGTTATTTCGAGTGCCCCTGTCCCTCCATACCAGAACACGTCGGGTGTCACACTCCAGACTGAATCGGGACTCGTCTGTAAACAGCACTTGGGCTCCAATCATGTTGCTCCCAATCTCGATGTTCAGCAGCCCATCTTCTTCGGGCCGCACGGTGGCGTGGGGTCAACGGAATGCAGACCATTGGCCTACGTGCATAGAGCGCTCCCTCATGAAGCCGATTACGTACTGTTTGGCTGGACACCCTTCGTCCTGTTGCCAATAGCAACCGTCTTTGCAGCTGCGTAGCATTCTCTGTTCTGTTTCGACGGGCTGTTAACCGTATATACCGGTCATCAGTTGCTGTAGTGGCGCGTGGCCGACCTTGCCCTGGTCGACGTCTAACATTTCCTGTTTCTTGGAATCGATTCCACAGCCTTGCAACAACACTTCTGGCGACTCCAACAGCGTCCGCGACACTACGTTGTGTTTGCCCGGATTCCAGTCTGCCTATAACACGCCATGCCATGGATTCCGGTAAATCACGTTGTTGAGACATCCTCAAGTCACCTTGTCTCAAAAAACAATACTGCGCAATCGAATTTCACAGTTACGGCAGTAAAACAGACGTTTCTGCAACATTCCGATTTCTGCCCTTATCTCCTTTTTCTGGTTTTTGACGTCATGAACTTTGATTTGCATATGAAGTTTTCATCTTCCGTTTCCTGCTAGGCTTTAAATTATGGATGATTCATTTTATGTTACTTATCGGTATACATCTTTGCGTAATTTTGTTAAAACCATGTGCTCCCTTAATTGTTTTGAGCAGTGTAGATACTTTGTCATCCGGGACAAGCCGGCATTTTGGCGACACTAGTGATGTAGAAGGAGCAGTTAAAGGATGAATTCGGCGCCCCTTCTGGTTCAGCACCCGAGGCACCAGACCCGCCTGCTCCCCCCTAGTTGCGGCCCTGGGTAAAGCAGTAGACCCCGCAAGTCCCCCCCCCCCCGCTGCGAACTTGATGACACACTCACAAAACAAAGCATACACACATAAAACGTATGCGTATAACAAGGAAGCCTCTGGCTGTGCAAGGTCCTAGCAAATGTATACCAGCGGTGAGCATGCTATAAACGAGCACGCTACCTAGCAGCAAACTAAGCAAGATTTTTTTAGTAGCATGTATATCACGGACCTAAAGGTTGAAGACCTCTGCTCCAAGGCCTGGGGCCCTACCATCCCCCCATGCTTATAAAATGATATCCGAGAGAAACTGACGTCCAGTGCTCGCGATTACTATAGATGTCCATTCTGAGAGCGCGTGCGCATTAGAGACAAATAGATGTCCGAGAATTGATATATTTAATTACGAACGGCTAGCAGCAACTGTTGAACAGTAGGTTCGACGACACAGAATCGAAGGCAAACGAAGGGTTCATGGGTCGAATTTCTCCCGTAAAGCTATTTTTTTCTCTGTTTTACCTTACATTTTCAATTTTTTGGATGTTTATTTATTTATTTTTCATTGCACTCAAAGCTGTTATTAAATGTCCCGACATTCCCAGAGCGTATCAGCCAGCCACCCCACACACGTGTTATTACTTATACAAATACAACGCCACAACAGGCAAAATGCCCAACGAGGTGGCTGAGAAAAAGATGCCCATAAAAATGGATGGATGTACTGGACTTCTCGCATAGTGAAATGAAAGTATTTGAGGTTTTGTGAGATTGTATTGTGTGTAATTATTTTTCTCACAATTTAATAAAAATGAATTCTTCACTGTTCTACTGGAAGTTCGCAATTAAATATATCAATTCTCGAACATCTATTTATCTCTAGTGCACATGCGCTCTCAGAATGGACAACTATAGTAATCGCGAGCACTAGACACACACACGCAGTTTCTCTCGGATACCCTTTTATAAGCATGGGGAGGGGGATGGTAGGGCCCCCTGGATGTGTTATTCCATGCTAGGCATAGAATTTTAACATGTGATTACGTTCATTCGCTAAGATCACTTTTATGTCACTAAATACGAGGCGGGACTGAAGAGGCAAGGGGTTTAAAATACAGGGTGATTATATAATTAAAGTTCGTTTTTGAAAAGGCTAAAAAGAGAACCACTGGTCTGAATTACCCGATATTTCACCTGAATATACATGAATAATAATAATGTGATCATCACGTTAATATAACACCGTTTCCTGCTTTTAAACGACGACTTCAACAATACATTGCTAACATACCAAATATTGAAACTTATTTTAATACTCAGACATAAATTTATACATTTTGATTGTGTTTCACCGAAGCGATTTGCTTATTTTTTTACAAGTAAATACCTGTCCGCCACCTCTATTTTTTATACTCAGTGCATGCATATTAAGATTAAGACTCTCCAGGAGGTCCGTGAACGATTCTGTTGGGACAAATCCAGGACCGATGTGGAAGAGTGGTGCAAGAATTGTGACGCCTGCGCCGCTCGCAAAGGAATCGCCCCGAACATCCTGCGGCCGCTACCGAGGACCGCCCACGAGAGCACCGGATACTCGTCATCGGGCGCGGTAGCCCGGTCGATAAGATACTCGCCTAAAGTACCAAAGGATGTTTAGAGGTGTCGCGAGTTCGATACCCGGTTCGTCCTTGTCAGAAAACTTTCCTGACATAGGGGTACAACAAACAAAACGGCGACTTGACCGCAGCAAAAAATTGCTACCGCAGGGAGTCCCCCATCGAGGGGTTAGCGCACCAACCTCTCGACGAGTATAAAAAACAAGCCTGCCGTTCGGAATCGGCAATAAATTGTAGGTCCCGGTCTAATTAGCCCTCGCGTGCAGAAAATGACCGTGGTGCGACAAAAATGATCAAATACTCGTCATCGCTGATGAGAGAGGACCTTCGCCAGCCAGGTGATCTGATGTTCCGGCGACGGATAGATGCTGCTCTTCTACCGGAAGAACACGTCCAGGGACTCCAGGAGCACCTCGAGGTCATGCATCGAATCGCCAGACACAGGATCAACATCGGCTCCGAAAAGATGAAGAACCGCTACGATGCGAGGGTATCGACTCAAGACTTCAAGGAAGGGGACCTCGTCTGGCTCTGGAACCCGAAGCGCCGGCAAGGACTGTGCTTGAAACTTCAGACGTCATGGGAAGGACCCTACAGAGTCATGAAGAGAATGAACGACGTCATAGCTCGGATCCAGAAAACACCATCCTCGAAGTGAAAGGTGGTCCACTTCAACAGACTGGCCTCTTACCACAATGACAACCCGCCGAACTGAATTGTCGGGACAAACAATTCTAAGAGGGGGGCAATGTTACGATCTGTAGGCGCGATTTGTTCGATGGCTCTCAGAAATATCGAAATCGGTTGATGCCGGTTTCGGTTTATCGGAGAGGGATGCCATTGGTGAGAACATTCTAGAAAGTCCCGCCTCTCCAGACATTGGTTCAACCCCTCCGTATGGTGGCGCCGCCGACTAGGAAACTGTAAAATAGAATTTTGTGGAATGTTCTTTTTCTCGAAGTTTCTGTTGGGGTTATATGGTCTACCGCTCACAAGATGGCAGGCTAGATAGGCTCAAAGAGACTCGAATAGAGAGATTCGTTGAACAGTCAGTTGTGTTTAAACTTTACGAAAAAGTTGTTAGCTCTCTGATTAGCCTGTAAATACGTGTAAATTGCTGTTCTGTAAATAAATCTGTGTTTGTCCGTCAAACCGCTTCTTGTTTTGCAACCTCGAAGTCTTGTGGAAAACTATCCGGAACAATATTTTCCTAATTTGCCATTCACATATATTTTTTTTTTCATAAGTCTTTTTTTTAATCATTATTTTTGCGCATTTAACAGAGCAATACTAATTTCACTAGTGACTTTTAGCTTCATTGTCTGTTGTCAGTACGGGTAGCCAAATTACCCCTTGTCAACTCATATGTAACTCAGTGTCAAAAATTACTTCAGTCTGTAATATGTTGTGCATATATTTTTTCCCTTTTTGTTTTCTCATTTTGTATAAGTGAAAGTGAATAAATTTCTTTTTGGGAAAAAAAAATCAGACATTTTCTCTATTTTTATGATATTTGTTTCAAAATTTATTTCCTAATAAATTTTTTTTTTTTTTTCAAAAATTGTGGATGATTTTTATAGTTTCTGCCCTATTTGTTGAAATCAAGCCATTCAATAAACTTAAGAATAGTTTAAAATCATATTATGGAAGTTTTAAAAAGGTGGTTCCATAATGAGATATCCCAAGTGACCAAGTGATGTCAGTATGAAACCACCTCTCTGAGATAAAGCAACCTTGTTTTTCTTCATTTTCTCCCCCCCCCCTCTTTCTTGTTTACTAGAAAATGGGTGACAGCAATGGTGTTGAAACATCTCAGATGTGCATTTGTGAAGGAGTTTCAGGGGTTAGAATGGAAGAGATGAAATTCTATTTTTTATCCTGCACAACTATTCTTTCATTCTAGTGGTTTCAGAGCGGCTGCTGAGAACTACTTTCTATGCTCTCTCCCCACTGTTGTAATTTTATTTTCTAAAATTTCTTTTGCCCCCCCCCCTCCCAAATATTGTGCATTTTTTTATTGGTGGTGAAATGAATAAAAAATTCCTTACTGCAGAAGAAGCAATATTGTACTAATTTCAGAGCTTCCCTCTAATTTGGAGTCTAATGCATCTGATGATACCTCAGATGAAGCAAATAAAACAAAGCTTACAGCACGGATGACGACGAATATGATGGTGATTAAGAAGGTAAACAATCTCTAATGCCTGGATCTTCTCGACAATACTTCACTAGAAAAAAAGCACGAACCAAAGCCCGGATTTCAAAGAAGTGGAACCATCTCAGGAAATTCTATCAATGCCGGATTATATTACTAATGTCCGTTCTTATTCTTCTTTTCTGTGTCACTGATGGAAAATTTGGCATTTCGAACAAATTTATATGCCATTCAAAAATGAAAACCTTACACTGCCATCTCATTGGAAGAAATGTACCAGCTATTAATATGCTTATGTTGATCATTTTGGCCTACAAAATCCGTGGAAAAGAAATTTTCCCAACAGAATGTTGCTTTCCTGCATTACACCTTAGGGAAGCTTTCCGTGTTCTAGGTGGGCGGTGTCTCCGCTATGCGACCACCTTTATATGAGTCCTATGTACAGAGTATATAAAGTTAGTTTGGCAAATTTTTTTTTTTTTGCATAATGCCCTTCAAGGGGTTAAAAACCACTGATTTATGCTGTTCTTTCCCAACTTTCCTCTGATTTCGAATTCCAATATTTCTGCGAATATTGCACTTAGAAACGAGGAATTGTTTTTAATGGCCTCAGAGGAGAGACAGGGCGAAAACTTTCTAATTGGGTTTTTGAGGACAGGGTGTCTGTATAAAAAGTTGATTTTTTTTATTTTAATAACTATATAACTCTTTGCGGCATGAATGATGTATCTCAGTTCTACACATTATTTGGATGATTTTTTCTAATTGGAAGTATGTTCTAGAATCAAAAGGTTTACCAGTAAAATGTGGCAAAGGAAATTAAGTAATGACCTTATAGACATTATATTTCCAAAAGTCTGTCCTTTTTAGAGTTAAAAAATTTTCTTGAATTTCTTTAAAAGTACTGGGCAAATTGCTCTGAAATTTTGGTCATATGAACTCTATGCTTTTACTCACAACTTCCAGTGAAAATTTGGTCATGGGTACATTTAAGAGAGCAACAAAAAATTAAATAAAAGTTTTTGATCAAGTCTATGATAAAAAAACTGCAAATGATTAGTAACTTTCACAAAGTATAATACTATCTTTTTACAATACTTATGTGCATTTTTGTGAGAATAGCATATATTCATGAAGATATAAATATTTTCTATAAAAACTCCAATTTGTTTTGCTTATAACATACAAATTTTTCAACCAACCTCTATGGAATTCACATAAAAATTGGCACTATACATGAAATGTCCCATGTAAAAATTTAGAATATGACAATTTATTATTTAATGCAATATGAACATTTTTAATAAATGGTTTTTGATCGTGTATGTGCAGGAAATATCTATTTTATTTTTCATACGTTGGTTGCCAGATATATAATGCTATTTATATAAAAATTCCTGTTGAATGTCATGAAAATTCAGAAAGATATAAATGATTTAAGTTACTGAGAGTACCTGGATGGTAAAGGATTTTCCACAAATTATTTCGATTATTTTCTGAAATTGAAATTTATTACACATACACAACAAAACATAAATAATACACACAAAAAAAACAAAATACACATAAAATACAAACACAATATACAAGAACATATTACTATTTATGTAATAGCCCAAGGGATTATATAATCCGTCTGGGGCATATTGATATTCTATATATTTGGGGTTGACAACAGAAAAATAATAAATTGTCACATTCTAAATTTCAATACAAGGTGTGTAATGTGCAGTGCCAATTTTTCTGAAAATTTCCTAAAAATTAGTTGTAAACTCAAAAACAGGTGATGAAAACTGGTATTTTTACACAGAAAACATTCATATCTTCATGAATATATGTGCTATTCTCACAAAAATGCACACGTGTGTTATGCATATTTAGTGAAATATTTTGTAGAAGTTACAAATCATTTGCAGTTTTTTTATCATACAGAGACTTTATCAAAACCTCTTTTTCCTATTTAATTTTTTGTTGGTCCGCTAACTGCACTCATGACTAAATTTGCACTAGAAATTATGAGTACAAGCATAGGGTTCACATGGCCGAAATTTCAGAACAATTTACCCAGTATTTTTTTAGAAATTTGAGAAAATGTCCAAACTCTAAAAAGGACATACAGACTCTTGGCAATATAGTATATTTCCAAATGGAGATAGAAATGTGTTTTGGGGCAGTAAGTGTTGAGAAAAATTTAAGAATATGTTTGTAGCTCAGATTTTATGGTTGTGTAGTAGTTTTAAGTTACACTTGCCAAAGGCATTTTACTTGAATCACTCATAGTGTGATGGCTAATTATTTTTATTTTTTTCTTGTGATTGTAACATCCGATACCAGGATTTCTAAAAAAAAATAATTAAATGTCTAAATTCATGTTTTGAAAAATAAACTCTGAGCGACACAATTTTCTGTGAAATAATACATATACGATAAATTTGAGTATAATAACTGGACTATTGCTGAGAGGTGTTGTGAGTTTGATACCCAATTCGTCCTTGTCAAACTTTCCTGACTTGGAGGAGGGGAGGGGGGGGGGTACCGTAAAAATGGTGATAACATAATCATAGAAAATGATTGCTACTACAGGGAATCCCACACTGACGGATTAAAGCACCAACCTCTCTGAGTATAAAAAAAAGCCAAAATGTCTAACACTGTATTTCTCAATCTACAATGAATTATATAGGTCCTGGTAAAATTAGCCTTCATGTGCAGAAAGTGGCAGTAGTGTGATAAATGATCAAATGACTATTACTGACATTGTAACAATTATTAACTGATAATCAAGTAAGAATGTTTAGTCAATCAGAATACTATATGTAATGAAACTACACTGTCTTTTGAGAGGCTATAGTGTGAACTGGTGAAGCTATTCAAAATGAAAGCATAGCATGCTTTTTAGAAATGGAATTCTAAGGCTTGTACAACTATATAGTCACACTTTTATAACCGAAGTTCAACATTATTGCCATTATGAAAAAAAATTGTTTAATGTGATGCCAATGCACCGGGTCTGCAACTGTCAATTAATTTCAAAATATAGGTAAAAGTTGTTTTAATGCTTCTAAATACAAGCAATTTTTTTATTTTGATGGACCAAGGTGTTGCCAAAACATTTAAATTGTACTACACAAGACATTTGTTTGCACAGATTTTAGGAAATACTGACTTTTTTAAGCACTGAAATGTACTCACAAATCAAACTAAGTTTTATGCAGCCATGGATAAGTATAATAGTAGTATAACTAACACAGTAAGAAGGAAAAAGACAGGCATTTTTCCTAAATTTTGGTCCCAATCAACTAATAAGCGTATTTGTATGCAAAATGATCCAAACTTGCACAGTTATCACTGGTCCCGCTTATTATGTAACTGAGATATTGCTGTATTCTGTCAGCTGAAGTGAATCAATTCAATATATGAAATAGCCTGTATCAATCGTAATGTCAAAAAATGTTTAGTTTCCATTATGAAAAAAAATTTGTGTAATAACTTCTCAAAAGGTACTTAGAAAAGTTGTCTGTGTTTTAAACTTTTAATATAAAATATGGTTGCTTTAAAGAAAATCAAATCTACATAAAATTTCATTAGGGGAAAAAATCATTGTTGCAACTTAATGGCATTTGTATAAAATTTACAGTTTTTTTTAGTTACAATATTGAGCAAACATGTAGAAAAAAATCTTGTAAATTTGTCCACAAAATAAACCACAAACACAAAATGTATAGCTGAAGCAAAAGAGTAAAAAAAAAAAAGTTTATGTAGTTAAAAAAATTAGTTTTCAATAGCCCAAGCTGAAGCAATATGAATTTTGCATTTTCTTATCTTGAAAGAATGAGTACGATTTTTTAAAAAATCTTGAATACTGTGTTAGTAATGATGTAGATGACTTTTTTTTCTTAATGTTTTAGGTGTTTCTTAGGTTTCCATATACTTACGAGTTGTAAAAAAATTATACTCATTAATGCAATCACCTAAGAATTTAGGGGAAGTTTCCAACAATGTTTTGCAACCTTTTATTCCCCAGAAGAAAAAATGAATTCAAGTTTTATATATCAACCAACTTTTAAAAAAGTTTTTTAAAAAAAATAGTGACTATATAGCCTCAGTTACAGTGATAAAAAATTGGGAATTTTAGTGGTTTTCTTTTGATTTTGGATTGAACTTTCACCACAATACTTTGGTCCATCTATCAAAAACACTGATAGCTGATAATATCAAATAGATTTACTAGCATCAACAACAATGGATCAATTTTTTAACTTTCATGGGCAGTGATCAAGTTTTGTATGATCTTTCATCAAACAGCTTTTTAAAATTGTTTATCACCATGTATTTTGATTCTTTATGTTTAATTCATGCAAACTGAAAGAAATATCAGTACTTCACTCAACCAATGCAATAAATACTGCAACAGCAGATGGTGTGAAAAAAAATGCTGATATGCTCAGTGTAAAAGTAAAAAACAAAATGCATCAAAAAATAATATATGAATGATTTTTTTTCTCCAGTTTTTTACACAATCTCGTGAAGAGCAACAAAATATAAACAGCACAAAATAAAAAGACAAGCAAACAAATCTATAATAATAAGGCCCCAATATCGTTCACAAATAAATTTGGCTGTAATACATATTTCCGTATACACACAATATACTATACACATACAAAGCTCTGTGTCAAAACAAAACATAAGACATGGAAGAATTGAGAATTAAAAAGTTCAGACAGTGGAATTGCATATTGCACAATTATTATTTTTTTTATCTACAAAATGGACTCTGATCACTTATAAACACTTTTAAACAACTTATTTAATGAAATAAACATTATTAACCATTCAAACTAACCACTGAAACATACTCTATTTGGTTTCAATGAAATTGATCTTAAAAATGCTAATCACATTGCTAAATAACATAGTCCATTGCAAAATTATGGGTGATAACTTACTTACATTGATAAAATAGTCATGCAGAAAAAACAGATAAACAAATTACCTTAACTTCTCAAGTGAAAATATTAGATTTTTCAATATATTAATTCTCAAACAATAGAACTAAATACAAAAGTAAATAGAACATAGGAATTTTTTAAACAAGACAACGAAACAGCAAATCACAACTTGATGAAATGTCTAATCAAAGATGTTGCAGTAATATCAATGTTTCACAAAATAGTAAAAAAAACTTCAATGCTTTTTGTGCACCTTGTATTCCACCAAATTGCAGAATATTTCAGTAATTGTTTGGACATCAGATAAGAATTAAAAACTAACAAAAAACACAAACATATAAGCATAAAAATATACATTCTATATCTATGTACAGTGTAGTCACACATTAAATCTATAATATATATATATATATTCATTATTAAATTACAGCCACAACAACAACAGCTCTTTTGCTCATAGAGTGTACAGCTTTGTGCTATTTTGATGCACAATTATTTCTGCCATTCTGAATTCTATAATGTATGATAGGCAAATGGAAAGAAAAAATTTTTTTATCTAAAATTATTTAACCCCATTTATTACTTTAAAAAGTGAGAAATAGCTAAAAAGAATGAAAATCAGTCTGAATTCACATCAAAAACATTTAACTTCTTGATATTTAAGTGTAAAAATAAAGAGAATAGACAAATATAAAAAAAAACAGTAGCTCCACTAGCAGGGCTATTTTGTTCACAAATTAAATATAAAAATCATACAACTAATCACAATAATAGCAACAACATTTCAACATCTCTAATCAATATCATCACATCATAGCAAATATTTAACAACCATTTTTTATATAAACACTATAACAACAAATGCAAAATATGAATAATTGGCTGTCAGAAAAAGAACTTAAAAAAAAATTGTGACATAACAAGTGAAATGTCAAGTGAAAAAGCATACGAGTTGCTCGCACAAGCATACACAAAGCCAATTTTGTTGATACTAATTCAATGCGAAAGAATGGTCATATAAAATAGAACTGAAACAGTTGAAAAACAATTAAAATTATGAAAGTTATTTTTCAACATATTTTTCATTAAAAAAAGTTTGAATAATAGCTAAATAACAAGGAAAAAGCTCCATGTGTACTAAATATAATTCTTTTGAAAGTTTAAAAATCACAGTTCAGCTGAGTCAAAGCATTAGTGAATTTTCTCTCCAATTTGGCAGCTTCATTCTTGACATTTCTAGCACATTAGCTATCTTTTCCTGTTGGAATTTTCGAAAAAGAAAAATATTTAAGAGCATGATGTTTTTTCATCTTATCAATTTTCATTAAAAAAAAATCTCAATCAAATCTCTGTGTCAAATTCTCATTCACTGCTTGCTCAACACAGTGTAGAACAGTTGTTTCCAACCTTATAGACTGACAGCTTTTTTTAAAATTAATTATTATGGTAGAGCCCTTATCTCTCTTTTTTTATTTATTAACTGAATTTACTGTTTCATTTTATTTTCCTGGAGGGGCTCCGGAGTACAGGTTGTGGACCACTGCAGTAGAATCTCAATAAGTTCCTGAAATAATTTCAAATTTCCATCTCAAAATCTCCCCCCCCCCAAAGACAGTTTTGTTTAGTATTTTTACTTTGAGATGATTTTAGCAGCTCCAGTACATTATGAATTTGGCCACTGAATTGAGAATTAATTTGACAAGATTGAGTACATCACCCCCCCCCCCCTCCCACCAAGTCAGAGGCTGAGATAGGATTGTCTCTTTTATATATTTTCACAATATAAATCCATCACAAGTCAGTATAAGGGGACCACAGAAAGTTGTCACCGGCAGAAAAAGGAAGGAGATAAAAAAAATCCCAACCTAGAGGCTCCGCCCTCCGCTGAGGGCCATGATGCATTTTTCGCAATATGGTATTTTTTTAAAGCCGAGCTAGCATCTTATGCATATTTTTTATTAATCTAATAATCTAAGTTTTCAATAATCTGAGGTGGTCTCAGTCCCATCCACCTCAGACTGCCAAGACTCTACTGTATTTTTTGGGACATAATTGTGGTAAATTAAAAGATCAAATTTACAAAATAGTGAGTCTCTATTTGTTAGTGTGACTAAACAGAGAGTCAAAATTTGGATATTATTTTCTGTACTATAAAGTCTGTGACATCATCTTTATCAAAGAACAGGGTTGATATCAGTTTCACTATGTGAATACATTTCTGTCCATCGTCGGTCATGCTATGTTCTGATAAAATTTATGTAACACAAACAGCCCTTTCAAGATCTTGTAAGTGGTGATGCTGATCTCTACACAGGAATGCTAACCCCAAAGATCTAAAGAAGATCTTGTGCTTTTTTGTGTATTTTCAAACAGAAAAATAAGCAGCATTTTTAATTCCCATATTATGTTCATGAACAAGAGCAGGTATCTTAAACCTGTTGCTCGCAAGCACCATTGTGCTCATTGAAGTATCAAGAGTGCTCAATGCTTGAGCCTGATTTGGTGCACGCAAGCACCAAAGTCAGAAGTGTTTGTTAGTCTTCTGGATGTCCAGCTAAAAATTCATGTGGGAGATTTTGTTTTCTAAATTTGTTATACAGGTACTCAAAATGAAAGAAAAACAAAGTGTTAAATCGTACTTGCTCAAATACAATTTCAAAATCCACTTCTACATTGAGGAAAATGAGCAAAATTTGTATGTCCAGTATTGTTCCTTGTAGTGTGTTGTTCTGGTAGAGATTTAATTTCATATAATACAGTGCCTTAGAAAAAAAAGTAACACATTTCTCATTGAACCTAATGTGAAAGCTTCGGAAAGATGATGATCAGAGCCCTTTTTCTGTGGTTCTGGCATAAAGTCAGCAATAAAATGTTGTGTACTAAACATTTTATCATAGTTAATGACCACATTTATTCATCAATATGTTTTCTGACGATGATGAAGACAATGGCATGCTCTGGAACGATGATGACAAAACACTTTGGTTTGAAACTGTGAAAAATTTGTTGAAAGAAAGACAAAAGGAACAAAATCCAAACCTACTAATTGCACTTGAGATCCTATCAAGCTTGTTACATAATTAACTGTTAGAGAAAGTTAAACTTTTTTTCTTTGAAAACGATTATATCTCTAATTTAAAATTTTTTTGGAATAAAAATGGGTTTCTAACGGGTGGAAGTTGGGGGGGGGGGGATTTGAAACTTCAGGGTGCTCTTCTGATGTTGAGTATAAATGGTGCTCGCGAGACAAGAAAGGTTGAAGACCTCTGGACTAGAGCATTTGCATTGTGGTATTTTGATACAGTAGTATAAGAAAACTTTCTTTCCCAAAAAAATTAGTGAAGTTTGCGCAGATTTATAAGGTGTAACATAGCCTTGTTGACGCTCGCCTGACCTTTGCCCCTGATGTAATGGTAGTGCATGTGTTATGTTTTATTATTGAGTTTGTGTTATGTCTATCATATACTGTATGTTTATAATTATTAACTCCACCGCTTGAACGCCGAAATCCCCGTGTAGCACGCCGATATCCGCGATCTAATGACGCCTCTTCGTCAACGCCCTGGGTTTGTCGAGATATCCGTTAACTGGACTCCATCACTTGATCGCTGAATACCTTGTGTGGTTCTACCGGTGTTCGTGATATAATATCGCCTCATCTACGCCCTGGGTTCATCACGATATCTGTCATCTGACTTCTACTGCTTGATCGGTGAAGACCAAGTGTGGTTCTGTCGACGTCCGTGATCCGATTCCGCCGCCTCGTCTACGCCTTGGGTTCGTCGCTGAACTCTGTGTGATTCTACTGACATCTGTGGTCGAGCATAGTTTCTTGAAGACCATAGCTGAGAGTCACTTCCGCCCTAGTCGTTTCACTATAAGTATACTTTGCGATTTTCCTACTAGTGAAGGGTTTGCCCTTGAATTGATGTCTTAACTAATGTTTTAATTTGTAATAATAGAAATAAATAGTTGTTCGAAACTGTTTTGTTCATCGGCAGATAAAGACATACGTTGCAAAGGAAAAAAATTATGGCATACGGCATGCCCAGAAAGTCCTCACCCAGGCCCTTTTCTTCTTAACTGTTGGCCATAGGCAAAACTTCCAGTGGCAAAAATGTTTTTAATGAAGTAAATATTCATATTACGGTACTTTTACATGAACAATTTAATTTTTGAAAAAGTTGGAAAAATGAACTTTTTTCAGTTTCTCATAGTGATAATTAGGAAAAAGTTTGCCCTTGCAGTAATATGACAAACAAAACAAGTTTCATCATTGTAGTACAAAAATTAGGTCAAATATTTAATTTCAAAACAATGATTTTATTGTATTAAGAAGCCATTTTTTTCACAGAAAATAATTAACACGTTTTTAAGACATTTTTTTCTTTTCATAGGTTTATGTGATTTGGCTCTACAATTCAGAGCTCTCATCAGCATCTCATGGTCAGAAACTACACACAAGTAGTAAAACCATTGAGGGGGTCGGTATGATGTTAACTTTTGGTCATCTAGAGCAGTGGTGCACAAACTTTTTGAAGCGCGATCTCCTTTTCACCAAAAAATATATCGACGACCCCTACATAGACTTCCAGATTTCTTGTCAGTAAATGTGCTGTCCCAAAAGCACTTTTATAACGCTTGTTTCAATTTTAATTAAGCGATATTGACTTCTAGGGATATTCAATTTTTTTTATATATAAATATTTAAATGAAGAGATGGTATTTTTTCGGCCTGAAATATACTGAGAAATTGAATTTTCTGGATGTTAATGCAGAAAATGATATTTGGAAGGAAAAGTGATTTGCCTCCTCCGGGAATCGAACCCGGGTCCCCTTGCAAGGAGGCAAATCACTTTTCCTTCCAAATATCAGTTTCGGTATTAACATCCAGAAAATTCAATTTCTCAGTATATTTCAGGCCGAAAAAATACCATCTGGAGCCATCAAAACGCCAACTGAAGTGAAAATTGCTTTAATTAAGGGAAGTTGCTATGATTCCACTTAGCGCTTCACGCTACTAATGCATGTTATGAGGAATTGAAAAGTGCGTGTCTGGTGTATTGGTTAGCGCACTTGCCCGGTATGCAAGGGGGCTCAGGTTCGATTCTTGGAGGAGGCAAATCACTTTTCCTTCCAAATATAAGTTTCAGCATTAACATCCAGAAAATTAAATTTCTCATTATAAATATTTACTTTGTTTTTTGATGTACTTAATGTCCCTTCTGCAAGATGGAAGCGGAGCAAGATGTATGGTCCTTGATTTTTGTATACAGGGTGATTAAGAAAGAATCACTCGATTTTAAAATGATCCTACACTTGAAATTAACTATTAAAAAAAATTGTGCATAAAACGTAGACACATTTTATTCCATATATTCACATATCACTTATCATTCTATTCTGTGTTTTTAATTTTTAAGAAATATACAATTTTGAAATCGAGTGATTCTAAGTCACCCTGTAAAAGTAAACCAACTTGATATCATCCGCCGCATGCCAGAAGCACGAATGTACAAATTTTCCTTTTTTTCATCAGCTGTTTGGATATCTTGTTTTGCTATCATTTTTGTACAGAAGAGTAGATGACTGCCTAATAATATTCCAAAATTTTTCTTTAGAGCATCATTTTTGTGCCTGAAACGCGAACGTGTATCCCTATTGAAACACATGTTACAAAACATTTTAGGAAAACAACTTCCATAGAGTAAACATTCAAACATTATTTTCCCTTTTTGCAAGGACATTGCACATTTGTGATTCTGGCATGACAGAGCCAATATACTGATTATTGTACAAGTAGGATTTGATAAAACTATATTGTATGATACAATGGCAAATTAGCTCAGCGGAATAAAGGCATTCTTTAGTTTTGACATATTTTTAAATAAAAATAAGTATTATTTAATGTTTGGAAGTTTTTATTTTGGAAAATCTCTCTCAACCCCGGGTCGCATCCCATGGTTTGCACACCATTGGTCTGGAGAGTTTGCCTTCGTATTTGCTGAGCCTGAGTGGTCATTGAATGCGAATTGGGGTGCACATCTATTGCCTGTTGAAAACCCTATTTCTGCTGAGGTCTATAAAGCTTGTCTAAGCTGGCGATATAGGTGATATGTTCCTTCCATCATTAACGAGAAAATCCTGGCAAGTTCTGATGAGATAACAAGGGATACTTCATCAGAACTTACCAGGATTTTCTCGTTAATGATGGAAGGAACATGTCACCTATATCATCAGCTTGGGCAAGCTTTATAGACCTTGGCCGAGACATGGTTTTCAACAACAGACCATTCAGGCTCAGCCAAAACAAAGGCAAACTCTCCATATGACCAAAAGTAAACATCATACTCACTCTTCAACAGTTTTACTACTTGCGTGTGGTTTCTGACCACGAGGTTCTGATGACAGCTCTCCATTGCAGAGCCGAAACTTGTAAACCAGTAAAAAGAAAACACGTATCTGTCTTAAAAGTGCGTTAATTATTTTCTGTGAATTAAAACCAGGCAAAGTTTCTATTTTTTGGATAATATCCATTTTTTTAATTGATTAAGAGGTCGGTGCAGGAAGTTTAAATTGGAATAATTAGAGCTTGGTTTTTTTTTCTTCCTTTAATGTCACTCAGTGTAAACTCATTTATTATTAGTAAGTGAAATTCTTTAATCATTTTGATACATATTTTGTATTCCAAAATTATTGGAATAAAATTAATTAATTATATGTTTACAAACAAGTTATTTATCAAATTTTTTGATGCTTTTTTTCTAAACAGAAGGAATATCAATATAACACAAGACCTGTTAAAAACTGATAGCTCATTACTTTGGACTACAGATTCAACTAATTTGCTGCTCAATTTGTGAATGACCACCCCGATTAGCTTGCAAAATTTAAAATTTAATAGCTATGTAACAAATATTTGACATATGGTAATGAAACTTGCTTTGTTTTATGTATATCTGAAAGGACAAACTTTTTCTGAATCTGACTCTAAACAAAATATAAATAGTTAAGTACTGTAATTTTTTCAAACACTGATTTGTTTATGTAAAAAGGCCTTGATACAGGGGTTCTCAAACTGTGCGTGATGGTGGCCTAACAAAATATTTTCTAGGGAGCCGCGGATAAGCATGATTAGGGTGAGGGGAGTGCGGGAGAGCGTTTTAAAAGAGTTACCTCTTTTAAAACACTTTTTCAATTGAAAGTTTTTGTCCAACACCAATGGTTGGGAAGAAAAAGGCCTGAGTAAGGACTTTCTGGACACAAGCCGCGTATATAAAATGTATTTAGATATAATAATTACAAGTTCAAAATAGTGAGATATAACTCTTACTTGGACTTCAACTGGTTCAACATTTCCAGCAATTTATTTCTTTCTTCTACTATTTTCAACATTTCTAGCACTATTTGACCTTCTTCACTAATCTGACTGGAATTCTTTTCCAAATCTAAATTCACAGGAAAACAAATAATTAAAAATGCAAAGAGAGAACCAATTTTCATCTTTCAATTCATCCTATCATTATCTAATACACTTGATATGCATTTAGAATGTTCAATTAACCTTTTTACTGACAGATTTGGCAACAATTTTGGATGATTATAATATCCCAAAGTTAGGTAATAGGTGGGACAGATGATAACCATTACAACAACTGAGACAATATTGACTGCATAAGTCAAACTCCCCTGAAAGTTATTTAGTGTGATTTATTATCTGTCCAAATTATAATTAATTAAAAGATTCATCTGTAATTAGAAGATGACATTTACAAATGTCACAAAGTAGACCCGGTTTACGGTATATAATTAACTTATACAAATTTAAACACAACAATACCATTTTCAGCCATTCTTTTGGTCATTTCTTGCTGCAAATGGCTTTGTCTGCAAACTAATTCTAAGTCTTTAAACCTGTAAAATTTTATATCGACATGTAGCAGACATTTTATGAATAAAATAAGTTACTGTGATAAAAAAGAATTTGCAATGTATTTTTCTGCGCAACTTGTAAGTAGAAAAAAATAACTTAACCCAGTTTTTAAATCAAATTCATTTGAACAATTAAGAAATTGAATTTTCTGGATGTTATGCTGAAATGAATATTTGGAAAGATTTTTACACTTTTCTTTCCAAATATTTGTTTCGGCATAATATCTAGAAAATTCAATTTCTCAGTATATTTCAGGCCGAAAAAATACCATCTCTTAATACATTTGAACAATTTCAACTGCAAGAAAGTATTATTTCATAATCCTTCACTAGTTTTGTGATCCTCGTAATTACAATTTCGATTTACCACACAATATTTCTAGATCTCTTGTACACAGTGAAGATTTCAATTTTTAAAGTAAAAAGACTTAACCTGTGTTTCAGATAAGAAAAAGTTTTGACAGTGGTAAATATTTTTCAGGGTAGTGAAACAACTAGATTAGAGGATTTCGAAGCTAATAAAAGTTATCTATTGTACAATAGAGTCTTGATCCAAGGTGAACGGGATAGAGGTCAACTTGAATTTGGATTATATGTAAAAAATATAAATCACGCGGGGGGGGGGGGGGGTGTTTAGACCTACATTGTAATTACTCTTATCTATATTGTTCTTAATTCAACTATTTAGTTCATTAAGATTAGGGGCTGCAAAGGCACATGGCCTCTTCATAATAGAGGCTGACAGGGGCTCTCGTATCCCTTGGGACTTGCTATGAATTTTATAATTTTTTTTACACTATAAAATTTGGAACCTCGTAAAAAATTCTGGTGTGGGGGTCCGCCGAAGACCCCAGCCTAGGGACCAAGATTCCTTAAAATTAATTCGATGGAAGAATCAAACAAAATGAAATGATGTGCAGTCTTGGCAAAAAAAATAGGAGAGAGGTGGGGAAGGAATTTTGAAGAGTTCCAGCACCCTAGATTATCCGGAGCCTCAAATTATGAACACACTACTGTAGATATATATATATAATTGATTTATTTATAAAATTACATTAAAATATTTGCTTGCAAATTATTACTGGCATATAATGAGTGAATAACATTTTCATTATCCCATTATTTCATAGGGAAATAATAAAAATAAATGAGCATTTACTTCTATGAAACACATTTTCTACATATAAAAACCAAATACTCTTCCTTTTTGTGTATTTTTTTTTTAAAAGAAAGTATTTATTTTTGGTCTATAGAATGTTATTTATGAAACAGTTCAATGAAAAATCCAAAGATAAAAATTGAAGAAAGAGCCACAAATTTCTTTATACACAACACAACAAAACTCTTGCTGATTGATATTCACCGAATATGCAATTCTTTTTCTTCCCGAGCAAGCCTACTTCTGGAATGCACTAGCCTGTACCATTCTTGCTCATGATCACTTTCATTTCCTGGTCGAGTTCCTGAAAATTTTAATTATAGATTTATATATATCAATTTACAATTGCAATCAGTATTCAATGCATTTTTAATTGTTATTTGATTTATGTTAAAGATTTTCTTAATAAAAAATTTTATGATTGTAAAAAATATATACCCTCTCCACGAAGAGCTTTTTCTATTTCTACTCCACGCTGCTCAAGCTCTTTCTGCTGAACCTCAATTTCGCCAAGTTTTCGATGAATCTCTTGTGCTTCAAACAGCAGTTTCAACTCAAGCTGTCGTTGACACTTTAACATTTTATTTTCTTTCAAGTCCTAAATAAACAGACATCATGAAATTCAAGAGTGGTTGCTACAAAAACTAAAAAAATATAGCAAACAATAGACAGGAAAAAAAAATTAAAGCCAATAGGTGGCTCTGGTAAGAGTGACTTTGGTGGAAATATGCAAATGAGATGGTTATACGAACTTGTGCTCCTAATCCACAATCAGTTCACCGTTGTAAACCATGTATGTGGACCTGCTGGACTCTGCCGTTGCTGGATTTGTGACTTGCCTGCAATGAGTTATCCCCTGTGGTGGTGGTAATGTGGAACACATATTGCTGTAATAAATGATTTGGAGGCATTCTGTTCATTATTTGCATATATTTTCTTTGACTTGTGTACATCAGCGCCACCTATCGGCTGTTTTAAAGTTATTTTTTTCCAGTCTTAAAAACATTCCTCTGATCTAGTGATGCTAACCATGCAAACCATTTTTTATTTCGGTTATTTTTCCGGTTTATGAATTTCAACTTTTTGCCCACACCATCATTCAACTGAAACAGATACATGCTACAGACGATGCTTACTTTTACAAACCTTAACAGACTTTAATAATTAGCTCATAAATAGAAAAGATGCCCAAAGAAATGACATATTGTTTAGGACCACAAGACCAGTTCATAAAAACATGTTGGTTAGTTTATTGGAGGTTTGTAAAATTAAGTAGAGTATGGTAAAATTCATTTGAACTTTCCTGAATGCATGTCCCTTTTTGAAAAAGTCTTTCCACAGAGAGCAATCAGGCCAACAAAATTCATGCATAATATATACACGCAACATAGGGAGCAGAGTGGTTTCTTCTGAATTTGGAAGACAGATGGCAGCACTAGTCAAACACACAGCAAACATTTTTCAGAAACAATCATATTCTCTTTAGGAACATTTACTGAACTTTCTTGCATGCATGAATTTATCATAAATTCTGCAGAGGGATGTTTATAAGGTCTATGTGCTGTTTACTAGTTGTAGTTGAACAATGCTGTGTTGAAAATAGCTTATAACAGAGTTTTTGTTCTCTTCCTATATCTGATGAAATAGTATCTTACTAAACTGGAATATGGCAAACCAAATTTTTGGTCTCTTGAAGAGTGTAATAGCAGGGTTTGATCGTATTATCATGCAGAATGAACAAATTCATTGCCTGCCATGCGAAAATTTCAAGTGGTCATGTATTTTTTTCATACATGCCCAACTATCACATATAAAAAACTGATCAAAGCATATGTATTATTTCAAGGAAATATTCTAAGGAAAGGAGGTTGGTTGCACACAACTTTCCTTTTCCAGACCCAATGCTGGCTTTCTTGTCAATACATTTGTGTCCTTCGTCCACTTCACGAGTTGTTGTTTAATAATGACTTCCAATATTTTTTAAAGCTCTGCAAACTCATTGGAGACAGTTTCTTTTACCTTTTTTAAACAGACGCAGTAAAAAAATAATCAAATGCTTTGTATGTTTTTGTTCCCCTCTACCAACAGTTACCTTGCATTCATTGTTGACATTCTTGAAAAATTATGTTGGGTCAGAGACAATACTATCTGACAATCCACATACTTCTTTTTTTTTTTCGTCATTTTTTCCCCACCTTTCTTAATTCTTTTATTCCTATAAGCAGGCAAATCTCAAAGGAAGGAATTGTTAAATTGGGATATAATATGGGTTAAAATAATACGATTAAATACTCGACGTTTGGGTTTACCCAAAATTCAAAACGAACACGGCCATACGCGTTTCAGAACTATATGAAGTTCCTTCATCAGTAGCAGAAACAAAGAAGAAAAAGAAATATTGAAAAAACTCCTTATAGCGGGAGTTACTCGCTGTTGTAGACAAGAGTCCTCCACTCAAAAGGTAATCCATTTCTATGGGTTAAAATAGTCTAACTGGATACCTGGAAATTGCTGGGTGGTCCAAGTGGTCATGAAAAATAATGATTTTGATGGAATAGAAGATCTGAAACTTGGTTGGACCAGCAGGTTACCAGTCCAGCCCTATTCAACTGATTCCATGTAGGGTGGCCATTTGACCCCTATTTAACAGGATAAGAATTTTTGATATATATATAGTCTTGACTATTTTAAAATAAAAATGTCTTCTATTTTTCCTGTATTTCCAATAAAGCTTACTTGAATTTAAACCATAATTAGCCACAGACAAAATAATTTTTATTACTCATACATCACATTATGATAACTATGGTTATAAATATAAATGAGGAGCTTATATTTTCAGAAGAGAATAATTTCCATAATTACTAAATTTACAGAAGAAGTAAAAAATGTTTTTCTCTGAAATGGGCTGCTTTATAAAAGTGTAAAATAGCCCAACAGGTGGCATATGGGAGTATAAGAATATTTAAATATTATGTTTCTTGATTTCTTGATAACCATTCAAGTGAGTTATTTACATTTAAATTTTGGCAATGTTCTGTTTTGAAAGAAAATTAGTGGAAATGTTACCTTGTGAATAAAATTGGAGCTGGTTAAGTCTGAGAAATTAGAAATTTCTATGCCACCTGTTGATTCCCAAAGGCTTCATCTAGTCAAGGAAGATACGCTAACTGCTCTCTCGTGAGTAACATAAGAAATGCAATCATTTTTTTTTATTGGATAGGACGCATTACAAAATACAAAAGAAAGACAGATCACAAGACAAAAATGCATAAAATATAGACAAAAATACATATTGTACATATACAACCACTTTGTGACCCTCAAGGGACTGCTTGTCCTTCCAGAAAGTAGAAAATAATTTATAATATTAAATTTCTATTTTTCAAAGCAACCTTCATTATCATTCTATTATCATAAACAGTAATCATTTATACAAGTGCACACGCACAATAATTACATTTTTATAATATGTCACAAAAAATATGTTGTAAAAATTGCAAATTAAAATAATTATATCCTGTTCTTAGTATGATGTCTTCTAATTTTGATGATTAGTGATCATACAAATTGTTGAAAAAAATATACACATTTTAGATAAATATCTCTATGCTAAAAAATGAAACAAATTTATTGTAAAAGTCGAAAAAATCTTTTTCAATGCAAATATTTCAATTGCATTAGTGTTTCAAAAACAATACCCTTCACGAAATCAAAAATATTATAATTTAATCTCTTATTAGTATTATTAGCAGCTTGATAGTGAATTAATATTTTTGGAGCAGTGTAACTAAAACTTTTTTTGAATAGAGTTTTATTTGTTTTTGGCACTTGATATTCAATACTTAATCCAGTTGATGATCTATTTTGATTTTTTATTAACCATTCTTTATTTGCTATAACAAATTTTATTATTCTGTATATATGGTTTTGTCTTATGGATAATGCGTGATACTCAGTTTTGTTTTGGTTAGAGGGATTAGTTTTTATTGTGAATCTCTGATTTTATTACATATATTACTTAATTTATTTATGTTCGTATAGTATGCACAGATTCCATGTTAAAATTAAGTATTTTGTCCATGCATAAAATATATCATTAAAAAAAATTTTCATCTATTGTATTTTTAAGTCTATAATAATACTCCTGCAAAAGTTTGCACTGTGAAAAAATAACTAAAAAAATTCAAAGTCCATTTGAGGTCATCCTGTAGCCCAGATAGTTATAGTCGAAAACTGTTTATTTCTTGGCCGTTAGTGTTTTATGCTTTGACTAGGGGAATGGTTATGAATTTTTATACGTATATTATCAAGATTATTTATGTTCCTTGTCTTTAAGCAAATATATTTAGTTTTCTGAATATTTATCTGCAGCTTGTTTTTACTTAGCCAACTATTTATTGTGAAAAGGCTGCCTTCTATTTTTTAAAATAAATTTTCTATTTCCATTTCTTCAATATATAGTACTGTATCGTTGACAAAAGATATCAAGTTTCCATTTAGTTTAAGTTTGCAAAATTTGTTTATGTATATGAGGAAAAGTACAGGTCCTACAACTGATCCCTGAGGCACAACTTTTTTTACTGCCAAAAATGTACAGTTTGATGTAAGTAAAGTTTCTTAGTTTTTTTTAGGTTATATCCATTTTTTAATCGATTGAATAAATCTATTTAGCGATTTCTGTATTTTTTGTTTTGTTTTGGAATCCGTATTTTTTTTTTTTTTTGCATATAATCAGATGCAAAAAAAAAAATTTGGTTTAAAAATTGAGCAGTTGTTTCTTCATACATTTCTCCATAATCTTTGAAAAAACATAGGTAGAATAGAAATCAGTTGTATCTTAAACAGGATTGCAGAATGGGCAAATGAATGGAACATGACGTTTAGAGTTGCTAAGTGCATGGTCGCTCATTTTGGTTTGAACAACCCACGGTTTTCTTACGAGTTCAATGGTGTCACTATCCTGGATGCAACTAGGGTCACTGATTTGGGAATTCTCATTGACGAGCGGCTTAGGTTTTCTGAACATTGTTCAGCGGTGGTCAAAAAAGCGGATAGAATGCTCGGTTTCATTTTCGAGGCTTAGTTCGTCCTGGACTGGAGTATGCTGTAAGGTTTTCGAGACTATACCTGCAGAGGGACATAGACTTGTTTGAAGGGGTGCAGAGAAGAGCTACGAGTGTCCTTATTGGCACACAGGGCTTGACTTATGAAGAGAGCCTTCATTTTTTGAATATGTTTACATTGGATGAACGCAGGTGTCGAGGAGATATGATCGAAGTGTTCAAAATTTTCAATGGGATGGATAGGATGGACCATGAACTTTTAGTACACCGCGAATCGACTGCTTTTACAAGGGGACACCAGTATCGATTGGTGAGGGACAATGCAAGGCTGTGATGTCGCACAGGGAATTTTTCTCTAATAGGGTTGTTAATAAATGGAATAGCTTACCCCCAGAGGTAGTAAATTGTAACACAATTGACACGTTTAAAAAGAAATACGATAAACATGTTGGGGTTAATCAAGAAGCTGTCCATACTTAGAATAAGACAACCATAAGTATTCTTTATGGGCATTGTATAATATTTTATCATGTGTATGTATTGTTTATAATTTTTTGTTAATTGCATTTTTAATTGGGTTGCTGTATTTTTGAAATATATGACATCCATATTTTTATGGGCATCTTTTCTCAGCCACCTCATTGAGCATTTTGCTTGTTGTGGCTTTCTATTTGTATCTCTTTTTTTATAAATGGGGTGTACCAGGGAATATTTGAGTTCGGGATAAAAAAGTCTGTTTCATATTGATGAATTTGATTTTATTGAGATTTTTTACTACATCTAAATGATATGTTGAAAATTTTTTATTTTAGGGGTGATTTTTTATCATATCCACTTGATTTGTTTTCTTTTATTTCTTTGATTACATCCTTTATTATTTAATTATTGGTTTCAAAATAAAACATCGAATTATTTGCATTATTATTTGTGTTGTGTTGTGCAAAAAAAATGTTCATTTTCTTCTACATCCTCAAATTTCTGTTTATGAAATCAACATTGAATCTTTCAGATATTTCTGAAGCACATTAGAGAGAACTATGGTAATATGTTATTCTTCACATTTTTGTTCAAAATGGTTTCATTGATACATTTCCATTGCAGTATTTGTTTTTTTCACAAGTGTTGAAGTTGTTCTTAATTTAATTCTGTTTTGTGGTTTTTATGAGTTTTTTTAATTTTCTGTCATAGTTCTTGTATTCTATTTCAAAGGATATCATATTTGGATATTTTTTCTACAACTTTTCTTTGTAGTTTATATTCTGTCTATAATTTCCTTGGTAATAAATTTTTCTTGGATTTTTTCTAACTGTTTTAGACCATAGATTCGAGTTCAATGTTATCACATCCATGAATCATTTGTATTTATTTTGAGTATTACTTTCTTCAATGAGTTTTCAAATTCCAATTTAAAATGAATTCTTCAAATTTTTCATAGTTTATTATCGTTTATTTGTTCTGTTGATTTTTATATTCTTTTCCAAAAAATTGATGTAACCTATTATTGGGTAATGGTCAGTGACTTCGATTTTATAAACAGTGAATTCTTGTATAGTTGTTTGTTTGGTTCTGTAGAAAGCATGGTCAATACATGTTTAAGCTTCATTTCCCCTCTCTAGTTATGTTTTCGTGTAATGGATGATATCCGTTTGAAACATCAAAATGTCTTGATATAATGGCTTTAATGTCTTCTCCATATCTAATGATATTCATATCACCTACAAAATATACCCGATTTTTTTTTTTTTTTTTTTTTAAAGGATTGTTGGGATGGGAATAAATTAGGGGTGAGCAGAGAGAACTAAAAATAAGTCCAGCAGGAGCAGAGATTTGGTCTTGAGCCAACCCGTCAATTTCCATTATTTTTTACAAAGAAAAATGGTCAGCCTAGCTATATGTTATGGGAACATTTTGCAGCAGGATTGATGCTCAGCCTATGATATAGTGTATACAATGTGCATAGAAAGTCCCTTTATCCTGGAGTAAGTTGCAAACCGTTGATCCTAGAAGCAAACTTTCCATTGAAAAAAAATATCAAAATAACCTGCAGACCTTAGGTACGTCATTCATATTGTATGAGGTTGTATAATTATTAAAATAAAAAAAACTAACTTTTCATTTTGTCACCCTATCCTAAAAATTCCAATTAGAGAATGTTATTGCATCTCCTGAGCCCAATAAAAAAAAATTCCATGTTTTTAAAAGTGTAATATTTGCAGATATTTGAACCGAAAAATCACAAACAATTAGGCAAAGAACAGCATATATGAGAAGCATAGACCAGCGGTTCTCAACCGGGGCTCTGTGCACACTTTCCAGGGGCTCCGCTGCCTCCAGGAAAATAAACAACGGTAAATTTGAAAAAAAAAAAAATTATAAAATTTTTTTAATAAAAATAAATCCGTAACTTTGATGAATAAATAAAAAATAGGCATACTGGGCTCAGCCAAAAAAATTTTATACCAAAAAGCACGCCACAATTTAAAAAAGGTTGAGAACTGCAGGCGTAGACTATAATAAGTTAATATAAATAGGCTAATAGTAGGGTGGAAAATTTTTACCTTGTCATTCTCAATAGGAACCATGGCTACATTTTTTGCAGAAACACCTTCTTTCACTTCATCTTCTGTATCACTGAAACTGTCCTCTATAAAGCAAAAGATACAAGATGATGTAAAATAAAAGCAAATGCTGAATAAAACATCTTATTCAACAACTGATAAGAATATAAGAGCTATTATAATTTTTAATGTACAATCTGCAAATTATATGTTAGAAAACATTGAATTACTTGATGTGGATTATATTTTGCTGTATATATATATATATATATAGTGATACTCGACTAACTAAGATGATTTGTCCTGGAATGACATTCCTTAGCCAAAACACGATTTCTCCATAAAATTGCTTAATTTTTTTTTGTTTCAGGAACTGCCCAAAATGTAAAGACAAGTCTTTGAAAACAACAAAGAGCTCAATAAGAAAGACAAAAACAGACAGAAGGCTAAAATGAATAGCTTCAATAGATGAATGAGAATTTACAGGATGAGATCTTATTCACTGAAGATCTTATTTTACACTATCTACCAGTGCTGTCTTAACCCAGGGCCAACCTGGGCATGGCCCAAAGGCTTCGGGTACTGGAGGAGGGGTTCTCATGATAATGAGATCTGGTTAAGATTTTTGAGACTGAGCATGTAAATTATTGAGCAGACATGTTTAGTCAGCTAGGGCAATGTTTCTCCCCCAAAAGGCCCTGACATTATTGATACCAGGCCGCGAGTGATTGGCCATTTCCTTTTCCCCCATTCATTTTCTGTTAGTTGTGTATTTCACTGGGCCTTTCACTTTCAAAAATAAATGAAACCGAGCTGCAGGCTTCTGAAGGTTGACAACCACTGAGCAAGAGGACCTCAGAAAAATCAGTTTACTGAGAGTCCCATAATTAGTCTACTAAAGTTGGTTTTGACATAACCCAGTCAAGTTAACAGCTGTCCCCCATCTAATTGTGACTAATTGGTTAGCTCATTTCTGTATCTGATACATGCAGATAGAAAAGATAAGCTCCTAGAATGTCTAGAGCAGGGCTGGACAAGTCGCAAAAAATTTAGGCGCCAGAAAATTTTTTTATCCAAAGAAAAAGGTAAAAAATAATACTTCTTTTTTGACTTTTTAAGGGCATAATGACCCTCTTTCATGTTGGCAGATATGCCGCTATCAATTCCAAACATTTTAAACTGATCTCAGCCTGCAATTTAGTAATTAGTACTAAACCACACATGAGCCTCGTTCATATTCCTCTGCGAACTTCTAATTAATTGGCACATGTTGGAATGTGCATGTACGTGTTGTGAACCTAACGTGAAGTTTTTTCTGTGTAATGCATGTTATTTGTGGTGCTGTCATCTTCCATCAATTTTTCTAACTGTGAGTGAAATGTAATGATTGGATAATTGTACTATTGCAGGCCTGTTGCTCTCTGTGGCGAGACTCTGTAACAGGGATATCGGCTCGCATTCATGCCTGGAAATTAGGAACCACAGAAAACCAACTTAAGACGACTACCATTCTGGCAAGAGTAGGGTTCGAACCTGGGTCCCACACAATGAGAGCCTGTCCCCATGACCACTCAACAACTACTGCAGCAATTTAGTAACTGCACAAAAAAAATTTCAGGCACCAATACCTTTTTTTAGCTACATGGTAACCTGGAATTTATCTAGACAAACTTTTTTTGAAACATACTATTCAGTTTGATGCTAAGAGTCTTGCACTGAAAGAATGTGTGCTTTGAAAACATAGGCTGTATTTTTTTTTCAATGCATTTTCTATTAACTGAATCTTTCATTTTACATGAAATGATTCAAAAATTTCGAAAAGAGAAGCAGAGGTACATGTGGGAAAAGATTCCAAGGTGGACATGAGTTAGTCAGGCTCAAGTTCCAGTAATTCTATTGGCCTGAGTGACGCAGAGGTAAGATGCTCGTCTTCCACTATGAAGGTTACCACCAAGTTCCACATATTGGAATCCAGGTATGCAACGTTAGAAACAAGTCACTTATGCTGCTCACTTGTTCATTCAAAAATATATACATTCAGTAAAACCTCGTTAAGTCGTCATTTTTCTTCAGGCCCTTCGACCTCTCATAGACAACAATATTATTAAACACTTGTTTACTCGTCACTATGAAACTGGCTCCCATTAAAAAAAAAAAGAGCTTGTTAACAGCATTGCCATATGCTTAAAAGTCCCCATAAAATCCTATACACCCAAACAGAACAGTTTAAGTAACGAAAGTTACGCTGGAGAAGTTCATTTGCCGACTAAGGTTTTTGGAACGTTGGGGACTGTTCAAGCTAGATCTCATTTCTGCATGGGCTCTACTGGAGAAACTAAAGAAACTGTGAGACACCCAGGCACAAGAAGCAACGCAAGCACTTCGGCCCCCCCCCCCAGGGCATCTCCGGCAAAACCAAAATTTATTGATACCTCAAAGATTACACATAGTGCAAGGAAATCAAAAATTATGTAAATCGAAGAATCAAATTAATCAAGTCAAAGTGCAACGGGCATGGATAATAAATAATCATAGAAAGCATGGGCTCTACTAATTTAGAGCTTGAAGTTTAAATGAAATATCTGTGTTAAAAAGAATTAGACATTCTTTCCCAAGTTGAGGTCTTCTGTTTACTTTTCCCTGTCCAGGGCCCCTCCACCAAGTCAAAAGTGTTCGAGATTACTTTGTAGTTGCATCAGGAACTACTGATGAAGAATTAAAATACTGAAATTAAATTTGATGTCTATGTAAAATTAATGTGCAATAGAGAGTTCTATTATGAAGAAAAGCTATTTATAGCTTTAGACCAGTGACTCACAATGTGGGCGTTAATGCTCCCTTCGGGGCGATGGAATGTTCCAGGGTGGGGGGGGGGTGGCGGTCGAAACTACGGGTTTAACATAGGATCCTATGGGTTAGATTGCGTTGGGGAGAAAAAAGGTTGGGAAACTAAGCTTGGGAACTAAGGTTGGGAAACTAAGCTTTAGACTAACAGAGCAACTGTTAGTCTAAATGAAAAATTACTAGTATAAATCAAAGTATACTGTACATTTTACCACAATAATTACCTAATACAATAAGTAATAGGAGATAAAAAAGGTAAAAAATTGTTATTATATTTATTCTTCCGCGATCTATAAATTTGATTAATATTGTTATTTTGATTCATACTTTAATAAATATCATATTACTTTAAATTTATACGATTTCCACAACATTGCACATTGAAACTGACGGCACTCTGCTTAAGTCGTCACTCCGTTTAATCCGTCGTAATTTTTCGACAACTTGAGGTGATGACTTATCGAGGTTTTACTGTATTTGATTTTTTTTTTAAAAACCACAAGATGGAGTGTATGTAAAAAATAAATAAAAACCTATGCAATGATTTATAACAGAAAGCTTAATTTTGAAATATTATTAAAACTTTCCAGAAAAATTGTTTCATCTCCACCTTCTATAACTCAGAAACGTTCATTGAATTATAAAAGAAAATTTCACATTTATATAATGTTAATTATATAATTAACATTATATAAATGTGAAGTATTTTTTTTCACAGGAATAAAATTAATCAAATGTTTTGATTAAAAAGTATTTTCTTGTATATAAAACCATTGAAACATGACCACTGAAAAAACAAATATTGAAACTGATTTGTTGCTATTCAGAGGTTTACAGGGTATTTCAAAATTTAATGTAAAAGATTAGGGGAGGTAGAAAACACAAAAACGAAACAGAATCACATAGGAATGTATGACTGGAAACCCCAACCTGATCAGCTGGAGGATAAACGAAGATGAAGAAATGACAAGCCAATAATGGGTACAAAAACTCTGTATTTAGTGATACTTTACACGAGGTCAGTACATGTACACGTTAAATTTCACACAAATGCTCAAAGTTGTTACCATCCACAGTTATGGACAAGTTTTTTTTTGTGATTCTATTTTGTGTTTTCTACCTCCCCTAAAAGTTTGTAGGTTGAGTTCTGAATCACCCTGTATATATAAAAGATCTGAAGATCTGTTAGAAAAACTTTAACCAAAATAAGAAAAGAAAAATATATGGTACATTTTTTTTAAATGTCAATATTTTATATCACGTATAAAAGCCAAAACATGCTACACTGACGTGATGTGAAATCACATCATGTCAGAAATCACGCAAAAATTTTTACATGTAAAAATTTTTTTTATGTAATACATTCTCTCTTTACATATAAAACTTGAAAAAAAATTTTCTAGTTATATTAAATGCACATTTTTAGTGAAACACAAATAAGAGGTCTCCTGACACATGCAGATGCTACAGCAAATATATAAATTTGTTTTTGAATGATATATATATATATCCTTGTTCCAGGATAAAGGGACTTTCCCGTGCCACCTGTGTGTGTATATATATATATATATATATATATATATACACAGGTGGCACGGGAAAGTCCCTTTATCCTGGAACAAGTTGCGAACCATTGATCATAAAAGCATACTTTTAGTCGGAAAAAGTACCCAAACGACATGTAGACCTCAGATACCATAATTTCACACAGCTATGGTCCAAATGCCCATGCTCACTAAAACATTGATAATCGAAATGCTAACAACATCTAATGGACTTTTTAATTACTAAAGCAAAGAGCATGGATAGTGTAATATGGAGATGTGGTTAGGTCCTGTCTCTGATACTTTCCTGCAAATCTGCTGTTAGTTGGGGGTTATGTTTTTCACGTTATCTTATCAGCTGCGAACTTCCTCAGCTACAAGTTACTATAACAAGCTGTTCTGCACTATTGATGTTCTGTATTACAAGTAATTTAGTACTTACATGTACTTAATAAACATTTTTACTGTTGTATGCATTTAAAAATATTTATAGGAAAAATAATAGAAAATTGTACTTTGCTTTCAACTATGGTCCAACCATTTTTATGCACCACAAGCTGTTACCTGTAGCTTCAGTTGTGTGGATTTGGTAATCTGAAAATTACTCGTCGATGATTCCCCCATGTATCATTTGAACCCCTCATGACCCCCTTGGGGGATGAATTTTCAGAAATTCTGTCTTAGTGGGTATCTACTTAATAAAATATATTACTGACTAAATTTCATATTTATGGCTTCAGCAATTTCGGCTCAGTGATGTTTGCTCCATATAACCTTTGGACTCCCTTCTCTTAGAAGGTTGAATTTTGGTTTCAACGGTTTCGGCTTGGCTGATTTCTTTATACGACTCCCTCACTATTGAACCCCTTCTTATGACCCCCTTAGCGGTTGAATTTTGGAAAAAAAAAACCCTCATAGTTAGTCTTTCTGTCATGAAACGAAACTTCAGACCAAATTTCATGATGATAGCTTCAGCGGTTTTGGCTCGTGTGATTTCTCAATGAACTCCCCTTTTTGATCCCCTTAGGGGTTGAATTTAGAAAAACCCCTTTCTTCATCATCTTTTAGAAAAGAGGATAAAGATGGATATATGATATAGTTGTTCTCTCAACTATGGTTCATAAGCAATTTATAACACAAAATATTTTTGATGGACTATATAGTTGGGACTTCGTAACACAACTATGGCCCAAAATTTAATTTAAAAAAAAATCCATATTTGAGCTGCATAAGGAATAAAAAAAGTGTTTAACATTAATGCTTGATCTTTCAACAGGCAATATCAGCAAAAAATTTTTTTGAATAGTTTGAATACAAAAATTATGATGATTAATGTAGAAACTGGTGTTATTTTGGACCATAGTTGTGTGAAATTACCGTATGTCATTCATTTGCAAGGGGTTGTATAGTTAATAAAATAAAAACTTTTTCTATTTGGTTACACTGTTCTAAAAATCCACTTAGAAAGTTGTTGCCATGTCACTCCCAAGAACAAAAAAATCATATTCTTTAGCACAATTTTTGCCGAGATATTAGAGTTTGAAAATCACTAAAAATGAAGGAAAGAACTGCATAAACTAACAAACAATCTCATTTCATGCTTCAGGTTCTGTTCCTTCCCTCATTTTCAGCAATTTTCAAATTCAAATATCTAAGAGAATATTGTATATGGAAACATGGATTTTTTTTGTTGGGCTCAAGAGAGACAGGGCAACAATTTCTTTTAACTCTATAATGCCCAGATCGCCCGAAGTCGGCCGAGTAGGTTAATGCCCATAACCGCCTCAAGTCGGCCCAACTAGGGGGTATGGGTATGTTTTGGTGGGCTTTTGTCACCAACGGGGAAGAAGATGAAAGCTCTTGTCAGAGGCGGGACCGGAAATACAACTGCAACGCCCTATCAATGGGATTTTAAAAGCTGATGTACTAGAATGTTCCTTGAGAATGGACCAAGAGTACTCAATGCATTTTATAAAGAGATAATACTGTGAGGAAAGGGGTGTTTTCAGTATATATATACATATATATATATAGACAAATTATCTCCCGAAAATCCATTGAAATGAAAGGGTGAACGTCAATGCAAAGGGTGGCATGAATAGAAACTCATGGGGAAAGGCTGGGGAGAGGGAGAGTGGCCGAAATTTGGACGAGTCCACTTCGAACACAAAAAACTTGGTATTTTCACGACCCTCCCAGGTTTTCTATCTGGGCGTTAAAGAGTTAATCAGGTTTTTTAGGACACAGTGACCAAATGAAGAGTTAATTTTTTTATTTTAAACCCCTATATATATATATCCCTTCTATAAATTGTCAAGAATATAGTTTTTCTCAATTTTGTGCAATGATATTGCTTTCCCCCCCCCCCCCCTGAAACCGACAATAAAAATAACAAAAACAAGAGAGAAATACCCTATTTTTTTGATATTACTTATTCTGTATGCACATTCCTATACCACTTTGAAGAGAGAACAAAAGCTGACTCTGCCTACTGGCCGTTGGGGGGGGGATGAAAAACATGCTCGAAGATGAAGTCAACAATAAAACATAAAACTAGCTGGGCTCGTCATTGCAGAAATGTGAGGGTTTTAATGAACCAAGATACAGTAGAATCTCAATAACTCGACTATCTGGATAACTCAACACTTATTATTCCCTTTGTTGGAGCAATACTAATTTCAATGTAGGGAAAAGTCTAACTCAACACATATTTGGCTTAACTCAGCTTAAGTTAAACTGGATCAAGGAATTATCCAAAGTATGAAAATTTTTTACAGAAAATTACAGACAAAAAATTTTGTGAATTTGTGGATGTTGAAATGGACGCAAAAAATTCTGTTTTAGATGTTGCTGAAAGATTGATTCTGCATGGAAGTCAGTCACGAGTGCCATGATGATTTGGAACTGCTTCCATCATGTTGGTTTTTGTTCTAAGACTTTGGAAAACGATAATTTCTCTGAAGATTCTTCTCAGATTACATGTGGAGAAAGCATAAATAACACCACAGGTGATTGTATCAAGGATGAATTTGTGAACATTGACACTGATCTTGTAACTTCAGGACTTTTAGAAGACAATGATATTCTAGAATCAATCAACCAAAGAGCAAGTGCTATATGTTCCGAAGAAATGGAATCAAAGTTTAGATGAAGAAGTATCTGCACCACCTCGCCATGATGCATTAAAAGCTGTAGATGTGATACGTCAATTCCTACGCACTCAGGAAAAAGCCGAACAATCTTGGGATAAACTGAATAGTGTAGAAGAATTTTTGTTTTCTCTTCAGAAATAAAAAACAAACAAATATACTTGATTATTTTTCATGAGGTAAACTTTTTTTACATGTTTTTGATTCTATTATGAAACAACCCCAAATTAAAATTAATGAGAATTGGCATTTTATTTAATGGAATTGTTTGAATGTATATAATTACATACACAAAAACGATCGGACAAAAATTTAGAGCTGTACCCCCCCCCCCCCCCCCCCCCACCTAACCATCTGCTTAAGTTGACACATTTGTCGATACTTTTGGGATGTCAAGTTACAGAGAGTCTACTGTATTTCATGATTGCTGAAATAAAGGGCATCAAGTTAGACAAGATATCTTATCATTGCCACTGCAAAGGTTAATAGCTATACAACCCCATGCAATATGAAAGACATATCTGAGATCTACTTCTGGTATCAATGGTTCGCAACTTATTCCAGGATAAAGAGACTGCTGTATGCACCCTATATATATATATATATATAAATAAAGAGTACTTCGACAATAGATGAAAATATGCTGTTATATGCTATATTTAGTATGTTAGTACATGCACTGACAAAACCAACCACAAAGAAGATAAAGAGATACAAAATAAGTCAGTATTAGAATAAAATAACTTGTGATTCTGCTCTCTTTTACAAATGATATCTATAGTGAAAACTGCTTACCCGAAGCTTTTGGTGCTAATCCATTTTTCACTTTATCAACCGTGACATGGCTAGGAACTGCAGTCAGCTGTGTACCAGGATTTCTATACACTGTATACTTTGGAACAACTTTTGTTTGTCCTGCACAGGTTTTAATGCTCTTTGGTTCATCAGCTTTTAAAACATTTTTGGTATAGAGAGGAGCTGTAACAGTTCCTATAGAATGATCATTAGGGAATGATAGTTCTGAATGGTCAGGGTATGAATGTTTTGAAGCATGTTTCTCTTTTGGTCTATCTTTGGATTTGTTCAGCTTTAAAGTAGAAAATGGCTTCTGTTTCACTTTTGCATGTGGTTCAGTAAAAACTGATATGGCTCGGTCACTTTCTATCTCCTTCATTTTATTTTTTCCTAATTGCTCTCTTTTTTCTTTAGAAACATGATTCTTTCCAAAATTAAGTATTGAAGAAAAAAACAGTTTTTTATTTCCTGATTTTAATTTTTCTTCATCTGTCAAGCAGTCTGGCGAAGTTCTTTTCATTGAACTAAGGTGAGATGATGGCATATTCGGAGAGTCACAATTTATTGAATATTTATCTTGCAGAATTTGATCATGATCGGTGTTGGATGGAAATAGTCTAGATTTTTCACTTTCTTGAATAGACACAGATTTTTCAACACTGCTTTCTTGCTTTGTTAATTGAGTAGGTACAAATCTATTTTCTTCAGATGAAATTTTTTCTACTTTATGATTGTTACCCTCACCAAGATCAGACAAATCACTTTCACTGTTAACTTTTTTAGAGAAAAAATAAGCATTAGATGTTCCACTTATTGTTTCATCTTCTATGTCTTCACTTTCATTGTCATAAAATTCATCATTGGTAAGCTCATCATAATAAATAGAGCTAAGAGACAATTGACGTTGATATTTTTTTCTGTAGTTTTTTGGGCTCAGACCAAGCTCCTCATCACTTTTCAAACGAGCACGAGCTCTGGCTTCTTTCCTAGCTAACTCTTGGGCACTACTTTGATTAGGATGCAACAACTGCTCTTGCTGTTTACCATCAGAATCCCCTAATGGTCCTTTAGAAGACTCTGCATTTTTAAATGAAGGCGGTACAACATCAAACACATTGTCTGGTGTTGAGGGAACATCACTTGGAGTGACAGCCTTTTCTTCATCTGCAAAAGGAAGTCCTTGAATATTTTCATGAACACTTTTTCTATGTTCTCTTTTCTTTTGGAGATCAGTTAGATTCATTTCACATTTTGGACGAACCTTTACAGGAAATATATTAGTTGTAACTGGCCTATTTTGGGAATAACTGTATGGGGAAACAGGATCAATCTCTATACATTTACTTTTTTCACAAAGAATAACTGACTTTTGCTGGGTAGATTGTAGGCCTTTACGAGAAGGAACAGTTGAAGTTGATGTGGTAGGGGTTCTAGTAGAAGTTTGCATCACACTATCTAAAGGAACAGAACTTTGCCTTTTGAAATTTTTACATGAAAGACTAGGAACAGAATCCTGATCAGTTTTATGACTTAATGACTTATCACTTCCATGAAATAGTTTCTTCCAGATTTTTTCATCAGCTCCATTACTTTCACTCAATTTTTCACTGCTTTTTGTGAGCGACGAAAATTGCTTTTTCTGCAAATTTATGTCTAGAGAGCGCAGGTAAATGGTATCTCCAGCAGAATGTTTAGGACGAATTTTTTCAGCAAAACTTCCACTATAACCATAATGCTTCCCACTTTTCTCTATGCTACTCTCAGATGACACACTGTGATTTTCGTCAAATGATTTTTCAGTACTCTGACTTGAGGACAATGCAGTTTTATTATTCTGAATCAATAGTTTTTCACTCAAATTAGGAGAGCTTGCGCAACGCGTAGTATCTTTATGTAGTTCATTTACAACTTTTATAGAGTGAGATGGTGTTGAAAATGCTGAATTATTATGCAAATAAGACAACTTTTCGTTTGCTTCTAAATTTTCCTCTCTCGTATCACTGTTTAATGAACGTGACATTAACTTTGCTTCATTTTCTGAAATAGGAGTGAGAACTCCTGATTTTCCTGGAATAGCTTCACATTCTTGGGATTTAACTGGAGTCGAGCAGAAACCAGCAAGAGGCTTGAAATTTTCAGATGCAAGTGAAGACTGCAGATTTAATGTTTTTGGAATTTTTCGCTGACTAGTTGAAAATTCACACAATTGTTTGTTATCTGTTACCTCAGAATTCATACATGATATCCTGGCCTCAGCTTCATGTGATGAAGAATTTAGGAGGTTTGTGTGAGTTTTATCATCTTTGTTTAAAATAGAGAAATTAGAAATCTGACTATCACAGAGAATATTATCATTCATAGATTTAACTTCTATATTATTTGTAAAAGTATGAGCATGCTTTTGGATCAAAAGTTCATTCTTAAGAGATGGCGATATTTTGTCATTTTTTGCACTGCCATTTCCAGGATAACTGACTGCATGAACATCTGCATTCATTTTACGCTCATCAACAGAAAGTGAAATACAATTAGCACTTTCATTTGAATTTGCATCAGTGGTACATATATCTCCAGCAATTTCAACTTGATCATCATCATTTAACTGTGAACTAACTAGAACACTTTTGGGAACATTTTGATCAGATTTTTCTATTGAGATGCTTTGCTTTTGCTCTTGAGGATATTCACTATTTTCTGGTAAAATTGCACTATAAAAATCAGAACTAGTCTCTTCATTTGTGTCACAAAACCATGGCAGTGAAATACTATTGTCACTATCCCAATTGAAAGTATCACGATTATTCTTTGTTCTGTCTTTCTTACGTATTGTAACAAATGGATTGCAAGGATCAGCTAGAGGAGAAGGGTCTTTACTGGAGAGCAAGGTATGATAATGACTGAAATTGACTGATTTATCATCCATGGAAGAGAGCAAATCCTCATTTTGTTTTGTACAAACTAGATCTAAAAATTTATCCTTGTTTGAATCTAAATCTTTTTGAGATACACCACCCTCACTTTCATTTGTAGCCTCAATTGGATTAGCATTTCTTTTTGATGGATCGCATCCACTCACTACAGCACTATTGTTTTTCTCATTTTCAGAGCTGCTGAAGGATGAAGGAGCTTTATTGGTATAGATCAAGCTATTTAAGGAACCATTTAAGTTGAGATCAACACCTGAAACATTTTTAGTTTCAGCATTCTCTGAATCAAAACAATTTACACTTGTATGATCTACACTTTGAATTTCACTAAAACCTGCTTGAAACATTGAGGTGCTTTGTGGAGGGGTGAAATTAACAGATATATTGCCAAAGTCAGATTCTGAAACAGGCTTAACACCACCACCACATACACCATCACCATTGGCTCCATCACCTGAAATAGATGATGAATAAAAACCTGATTCAGCATGCATTTTAGCAGCATTGCTTGAGTTACTAGTAGAAATGTTACCTGAATCATTCAAAGCATCAAACTGAGTAAACTGCTTATCATATGAAGCACTAGTAACAATACCACCATTTGAATAATTAATTTTACATTCAACCATTTTGTAGTCAGCAGACTTACTTATAATTTTTTCCTCATCTGCGGTCGATGTTTCCACCTTATCAGACAGCGCTGCATGCTCCTCAGAAGTGACAAGTGAATCAAAAGTGAAACCAGCACCAATATTCTTGTGTATCAAAGGTGATGATTCATCTTTTGACTCACACGGCTCAGTTTTGGAATTTTCATCCTTCTTCGTGTTTGCCAGTTGACCAAAACTCTCTGTCTGTACACCATTCTGAGTGTTTGAATTTTCACAAGAGACTTCTGCACCACACGGTATTGTACTATTTTTTTCAAGACCGGTAGATTCTTCCATTTTTGTTTTGTTTTGATGGTTTGATATTTCATGAGCACTGGAACTCCACTCCTGTTCTTGATCTATGATTTGTGGAGGTGACTCATCAATGACAATAGTAGGTATTTGCGCTATAGCAAGTGGTTCAGGTTCAGAAGATTCACTGTCCGATTCTGTATCAGAGTTGGAATCATGATCTCTTGATTTACCAGAAATCAATGATTCATCTGAAACGTCAGATTCTGTAGAAGATTCTTCTGCAAAAGAATAACAAAAGTATTAGGTATAATGATGATCATTTTTGCAGTTAAATTTGAAAAATTATTAACCTTTCATGGTTCTATGTTGAGGTGGAATCGGCATCAAGTATATAAAAATGGTACTTTATTCTTATAATTACAGGAAATTTATTACATATATTCCATAAAGTGATTTAGACTGGCTTTTGGGCATTTAAATGCAAAATTTTTAACAGTGTTTCATCATTCATTTCTGAGCGAAAGTGAACAATGATGAGTGAAGAAATAAATATACCAGCGAATTGAGAAGTCTGTGAAAAAGCAGTATAAGCACCTTTCTTGGCGCCAAGAAGTGCAGACTACTGTAACCCAGCGAAGAAGTAGAAAGAAATAAAAAAGTTTTTTTTTCACTGCTCACTTGTTTTTTACCCCATCCTCCTTCCTCCACCACACAGTAATAATTCACGTTAGAAATAGGAATAATCCTTAGGGCACATACCATGAAATAATCTAAAATGCACATTATAAATCGAAATAAACCACACGGAATTGAATGGGTGGTGAACTCATACTACCGAATATAAAAAAAGGCATGAAAATGTGAAATTAAAATCACCAGAAAAATGAATTCTGCAGGGTTTTAAGTTACAAACAAGTTACTAGGCCTCGGCCTAAAAGAAGATATTTAACACTGTCAAGAATTTTGAAAAAATCTGTGCTGAAACGCAACTGTGAGCAGAATATCCTGTAACAATGTGTGATGGAAGTGAAATGACACGTAGTTCAACAATGCATTAGCCCAGAAAACGTGTTGTCCAATCGCTAACATAGATGCATGCGAATATGCAAATAAGACATGGGAGGGAACATAGTAAAATTGCTATAGCCATAGATGTGATTTTGTCACGACGTCTCACCTCCGAATATTATAAAAAAATTAATACCACAATACAATGTACATTGCAAATATATATTTTTGCATATATATGTAATATGTACACAAAAAAATGTTTCAGATTACTTTATTAATAACTGCACCTGTACAGCAAACTTCGTTTGGCACGGGCCTCCGCAAACTGCTTTGCCCCCCCCTCCCCCGACCTGAAAACATTGACTCTGTTTTCACCACAACCGGAAACATGGCAATATTATTTCACTAAGCAGGATCAAAGTCCTAGCACAGAAAGAAGGCAGTATAATCCAGTTGAAGCAGGCAAGCACGGAAAAACAAACGTTTCCGAGGTGCCGCAGTTGGCGACTTTCTGAAGGGGGGGTCTAAACTGCATGCCACCCATTATTTCTTCTGATTCACTATGAATTTTTAAATAACCCTTATATAAATGAATCAAAATTTTAATATCAAAAAGCTTGAACACACTTTCTAAATATTGGTTGGCCTCCTTGCGAGTAATGACTGGAACTTCAACTGTAAGCTCATCACCTTTGTTTGGAGATGTTGATTTCTCATCTTCTAGGCTTTTATTTTCTGTAAGAGTATAGTTTTAAAAAATTGTAACCAGAGCTAAAACATATAAAATTTTACAAAAGCCATAAAGACATGGAACTGAAAATTTAAATTTTGAAGTAAAAAAAAATCACTTATTCAAAATTTTGATATAATCAAATCTGCTAACATTAGGGTAAATGTCACCACAATACATTCTGCTTCTTATTAGCAAAAGTCATCAAAATTCAGTCAGTAGCAGTCATGTAGTCAATAGGCAGCACTTTCAACACAAACATGCAACTCTGACATCATAATATAGCTACTACTACTACTTCACCAAACACCAACTCTGGCCATATCACTATATAGCAATTTGCTGCTATTAATGGATTAGAAATGAAGGCACTGTCTTGAAGGTCGCCTCAAGCTTGTTAGGGAGAATATCTTATCTATATTCTCCCTCGGTTTGCATGGATACATATTCAGTACAAAATCTTTACATAGACAAATATAAAAGGGATTTTGATCCCCACCTATCTGAAGTAGAATAATAACAACTAATGGTGATCTAAAACTGCATAAAAAATATTGAAAAATCTGATACAAAAAAAATTGTGCTAAATGGGAGAAAAAGATAAGCTTGATAGACCGAAACTGCTAGTAATTGGCTAAAAAAAAAGATTGAGATAATTAATATTTTGGCTGATTATAAAAACAGGGCATTGTGGCAGTCATCACCAATTATCAAAATACAGTAGACTCTTCATAGTCTGGTTTGCTCTGTAATCTGGCATTTTCTTGCTGGTTCTTTTGTTCTCTCGCATGACAACTTTTTTTACAGGAAAAACATATGCGTATAGACGTGTTTCACAAATACGAGGACAAGATAAAACATGAAGACAAATGGAAAAAAACAGTATACTCTGGGTGTGTAGCATCTCAAGGGATCTATAAAAATCTTAACTATGAGACATGTTGACTCCTCGCGGATGTGGAGAAATGGAAAATGTCACCACACAAGCATCTGCTACTTACAGGAAAACTATCAAAAAATATTCTGTATTGTAACCCACCAATTGCATCTATATAGTTCAGTCTTTGCTTCAATTTGATTCTCAGTCTCCTTCATTTGTGGTAGTGACTTATCCAGTGATGACGTCAATCTCTGCTATCCATCTGATTAGCCAGCTGTTAAAAACTTTATATGGATAGTGACATCATTCTTGGATAAGTCACTATCTGGTGACAGTGTCAGCAATTGTGAGCTTGGCCCCAGTTAGGTCCAACTGTCCAAGTACGGCCCTGTTTAGTGCACAGAAGCTCTAAGGAAAGATTGAAATTCATTGCCATTGTATTCTAGGGCACTCACCCGGCAAGTGAGAGGACGTGGGTATGATTCCCTGCAAGGGGAGTTGAATTTTCTTTCTTTTCCCAAATTCATCTTCGCATCAGTCAGCTGTTAAAACCTTTATATTGATAGTGAAATGTCTGCATCTCTGTTGTTTCTCTTGTGTATGCAATGTGAAAAGCAGCCAAAATGAAAACGCAAAACATTAACTCTTGTTTAAAAAATGATATTATTAACCCTCCATTGGGCACACCTGGTCTGACAGGCACAGTTTGGATGTTTTTGTTTCCGCCTCCACTCGGAGGTCAGTGATTACTTTTAGAATAATAAAATTGAAATTAATGGGCATAAATTTGTGATTGCTTTACCTGCACCTTTCAGGCACATTGTGCCCAAACTCGTCAGTTCCATTATTGCACCTGATGGATGATTAAAAAGCTTGCAAAAGACAGAAAGTTGGTTGACCTTGCCAAGGAATATGCCTCTCGTGCAACCCTATTTTTTTTCACTCAAATAGAATAATACAGTTCCCAAGTATAATTGCAATATTATTTTATTTTAAAAAAGAAATGTACACAAATTCATTATATTAACTCACTTCAGAGTAAATTTATAAAAAATATAATATTCTAAATTCATATTTACAGTTCAGTTAATTTTTGGTTTTATATGGCATTTTGTTAATAAAAATCGGTTGTACAGTAGTTTAAATAATTTGAATGCATTGTTTTTTTGAGGATCTTCCAGTAATCTGGCATACCCCTGGTCTGATATGTGCCCACCATAAAAAAGCCATCTGGATGAAAAATGGGACAAGGCTGTTCAATGCAGGACATATTGATGGCCCAATTTAAAAAGGCAACAACTAAAAATTCTATGTTTTCAGACATCAGCATTTTAAAGATTTACTTTGCATGGAACTGAATGGGAAATCAGCTCAGATTTAATTACAGTAAGGAGCATATATAACTAGAGTTGGGAGTTGTTGCTGTTTTGCAATGCATAGAAGCATTTTCCACCGCTCTCATGGCGGGCATAACTCAAAAATGTTTTCTCAGTTGCTGCCTTTTTGAACTAGGCCATCGACATAATCACCTAACCCACAATCATCTTGCCAATGCAACTGTCAAGAGGTTACACTGGCTTTTTTGGTGAATTTTATCTTTTCTTTTTAAAAATGAAACAGTTCATTTCGTGTATTTTTTCTATATACGTTAGTTATAGAGAAAGATACAAGAATACAGAGCTATAGACCTTTTCAAGGTCTTTTGGGAACAACTTTCTCTCCCCAAAAGTATGATTTTTTTGCAATTACAGTAACAATTTGTAAGACACAAGAAATTGGAAGTCCGAGAGACCTGGTAGAAATTCATGAGACTTGGCAGCTATGCCATAAACAAATTAAGCACACATATATGCATGACATGTGTACGGGTATGCACCAATTCATTAGAAACTCCCTAGAGCAATGTTTATGAGTACATGTGCAGTTTAGAAGCAGTCAATAGGAAATGAATCATAAATTGGTCTTCATAAAAAAAATAAAAATTTACACGAGTTTAATGAAATACAAGTATATATTAAAAAGAACAAACCTTCATCAGTACGTTCTATATTATATTCTTCATCACTATCAATATCATCACTTGTACCATCCTCGCTACACACCTCAGTATCAGAAAGCCCATCTCCTTCAGCAGAAGAGCCATCACTATCCATCAATGAATGTTCTATAGAATACTTTTGTTGCCATCTTTCAGCAAGTTTTCTTGTTTCATCTGCAGTCAGAGAGCGCTCAAGCTCTTCTGCATATGCTTCTTCATCTGATTCTGAATCAGAGCTTGAGAGAGAAACTTGAATTATATTAAAAAATATAAGTATTATTCCAATATGACTAGAGCATTCATTCTCCACAAGTATTAATTGCCTTAATATTTTTGCCCTGTGTCACATCATTCATCAGCATTTTAACTATTAGAGTTGAGATTTAGACAATATAACTGAACTAAAGCCACAAAAGAAAAACTAAGTTTAATTTTAAGGCAAATCATACATACAAGCAGGGTTGGCAGGTTTTTGTTATACAAACAATAAATATATTTAATATGATTGTAAAATAATTTTCTACTCTCTAGTGTATTATTTTGAACAATATATATGATTTTTCCCCCTGTGAAATGTACAATAAAATGTACAATTTGAATAAAGCATAACACAAACACTGAAGGAAAAACTATGGAATGATTTGACATTCTCTGATTTAAGATGATTCTTGATCTCCCAAAATTTCTTCAACTGCTTATATATGTGTGCATTGATATAAACCATCTGCTGTACTCTTTTTACAACAGATAAGTGTTTGAAAAAGTTTATTACATCATATATGTAATGTGCTGTGTGATTTCTGTTATTATTAAATTATATAGATAACCACTGATACTTAAAGCAATACTCTTATTGTGCAAAACATTGAAATATATATAGCGATCAAAATACTAAATTGTAGAACTAAAATGCCATTTAATTTAGCAATGCTAGCTTGTATATAATGCTTAAGAAACTGCTGTAACTTATCCTTAGTCAAACTTAGTTATTCTGACTTTTGCATTATGATATGGCATATTTACTAGCATTTATAATACAATGGTTTTACAACTGAAACTGCATTTAAATGTGCAAAACAAATGCTTTGGGTATCAAGTCCTGTCAGCTCTGCTTTGGTTGAAAATACTCTTTAAAACGCTGTGAATTTATACACCCTGAGCTAAGAAATTTTTAGGCGAAAATAAATTAGCTTAATTAGTGCATTAACCAGGGTTCATACTCATTTTCATAAAAAAATTTCCCTGACTTTTCCAGGTTTTCCAGTCAAATTTTCAAAAAATTCCAGGTTTTTTTTTTAAAATCAAAAAATTGATATAAATTAATAAAAATTTAGAAAAAATTAATTATATTATAAAATCATTTATATTAATTATAAAATTAATAATTTTAATTACAATATCATAATGACATCCAAATCAGATTTTTTTTACACACATTTATGCTTTTCAAATACACCTGATGGAGAAGAAAAATGGAATACAATTAAGGAATGAAAGACTTCCCTTTCCGGCAATTTCAATGCCCACAAGATTTAAGCCTTTACAGTTGTTTCCTTTGACATAATTAGTCAAAGATGTAGTTGGTTTCACTGCATCAAAATTCTTTACAGTTGGCTTGCACTCGCGTAAGCGCTAGAACCGAGAAGCTACGCAATAGGGGGTTGTTCACTGAACTCTAATTTCACGTGAACTTATCTGCCCATGTTGCGAGTTTTACCGCAAAGCTGCCACCATGCTTTATACGGGTCATTTTTGACTGCTTCGATCCAATCAGCCTACTGACGATCCGCTCACACAAGTTTTCTTACAACGTATTGTTTTTCAAATTAAAATACCCACGTGGAAAATCAAAACATACCCGTGCGTCATCTGTCGTTCCTAACTGAAGTCAACTTACGAAATTATCGCAACTGCGCTTTGTAATCATCGCTTTCTAGGATGCGTAGTTATGATGTTTCTGGAAACACTAGAAAGAGTTATGATAAAGGTCGTAGCAATACGCTTTTCCAAGCGGACTTACGAAATCCTCGTTCCTCCTTGGCAGTATCTAACGTTTTTTGCGATATATTGCAATATTTTACAGATTATCCATATTTACAATGTTATCGGAATTCCCTTTTTCATCCCGATCGATTTTTTTTCCTCATTATTATTTTTGATCAATCTTTTTTCCCGATCAGACGACAATCGTGACGATTTTCCAGGTCGTTGCATGAAATTTCCAGGTTTTAAAGCAAAAATGGGCCATTTTCCCTGATTTCCCTGACTTTTCCAGGTTTTCCCGGTTTTCCCTGACCCGTACGAACCCTGATTAACAGATGCTGCATGAGAATTTCTATATGGAATAAAATTTTGGGCACATCAGAAAATTCAAAATATCAAAATAGATATTTTTTCTCAGTAATTATAATTCTGAATATAAAATCCTTTAATCTCCAAAAAGTGTTTTGTTATTTACCATATCTATCAGGTTAAAAAAACTATTTGACATCATTGACAGTAAGTTTTTGACTGTTTATCTACTGATTTAGTTTTTGAAGTCAAAACCTAACTCTGATGCCCTATCATACATACACTGCTCAAAACAATTAGGGGAGCACATGGTTTTAACAAAATTACGCAAAGATGTATACCGATAAGTAACATAAAATGAATCATCCATAATTTAAAGCCTAGCAGGAAACGGAAGAAGAAAACTTCATATGCAAATCAAAGTTCATGACGTCAAAAACCAGAAAAAGGAGATAAGGGCAGAAATCGGGATGTTGCAGAAACGTCTGTTTTACTGCCATAACTGTGAAATTTGATTGCGCAGTATTTTTCTTTGAGACAAGGTGACTTGAGGATGTCTCAACAACGTGATTTACCAGAATCCATGGCATGGCGTGTTATAGGCAGACTGGAATCCGGGCAAACACAACGTAGTGTCGCGGACGCTGCTGGAGTCACCAGAAGTGTTGTTGCAAGGCTGTGGAATCGATTCCAAGAAACAGGAAATGTTAGACGTCGACCAGGGCAAGGTCGGCCTCGCGCCACTACAGCAACTGATGACCGGTATGTATGGTTAACAGCCCGTCGAAACAGAGCAGAGAATGCTACGCAGCTGCAAAGACGGTTGCTCTTGGCAACAGGACGAAGGGTATCCAGCCAAACAGTATGTAATCGGCTTCAGGAGGGAGGGCTCTATGCACGTAGGCCAATGGTCTGCATTCCGTTGACCCCACGCCACCGTGCGGCCCGAAGAAGATGGGCTGCTGAACATCGAGATTGGGAGCAACATGATTGGAGCCAAGTGCTGTTTACAGACGAGTCCCGATTCAGTCTGGAGTGTGACACCCGACGTGTTCTGGTATGGAGGGACAGGGGCACTTGAAATAACCCCGCATTCGTTCGTGAAAGGTCACAATACAGACGAGCTGGTTGGATGGTATGGGGTGGAATCAGCATAGGCGGACGTACAGACCTGCATATCATTCGGAATGGCACTTTGACGGCCTGAAGGTATGCAGACGAGATACTGCGACCTCATGTCATCCCTTACGGTGGAGCCATTGGAGATTCCTTTGTTTTCCAGGATGATAATGCCCGACCGCATAGAGCTCGTCTGGTGGAGAACATGCTTGAAGCTGAAACAATACAGCGTATGGAATGGCCAGCATGCTCTCCTGAACTGAATCCAATCGAGCATGTTTGGGACATGCTTGGACGACGCATTGCTGTGCGACCAAGGCCGCCTGTTACTGTCCGAGACTTGCAGATTGCACTTCTTGAGGAGTGGAACAGTATTCCCCAAAGTCTGATCGATAACCTCATCGCATCCATGGCAAACAGGTGTGCAACAGTCTTAGCTGTTCGAGGAGACCACACGCCCTATTAAAACTCATGCATCATGTCTAAACAGTACTTTTTTTTATCGTTTACATGTAACCAAATTGTTGCCCTAAATCATCTTTTCATGTTTTTTCCATATTTTCAAAGAATTAAAGCTTAATTCCAAATTTTTTTACGTCTTTTTTCTGTACTAAGCATTGATACGCGTGTACTATCCATTGTATGCCAATACGTGGCTGTCTCGCACGGTTTTCTTCACTTTTTTGCTTGCTCCCCTAATTTTTTTGAGCAGTGTATTTTGAATAAGCAGCTCTATTCTACTCATCAAATTGAACACAGGTAATGAGTATCTTAGATAAATAAATCATAAAATTATATTTTATATGATCTAGACTCTTATGTTGAATAATTCGAAATTGCAAATTATAATTAATATTTTGTTTTAGTTATTGTAATAAATAAATGTTTAAAAATAAAACATTGTAATATGCAAAAAGTAAGTTTTTCATCATAATATATACCTATTGTGTTCAAAACATTATCAAAAAGCATTCATTTAGGTTTTTGATGCTTGTCATGTCAAAAACTGAACCCTGTATACAAGGTTTGTTCAAAAGTATCGGGCCATAACTTTTTGTGCCAATGCAGCTAGAAATGCATGGTTTGGTGCACCTACATAGGACATCCTAGCATGCATGCCTGCATTTTTCCCAGTCTGCAGAAGCTGCCAGTCACTGGTGAACTGCAGATGAGTGAGGAAGTGTGAGCCCCATCACATTTTCCTTTTGACAAAATGCCAGGAAAAACTGAACACGCAATACTACTGCATTAAGTTTTGTGTGAAGCTTGGTGATTCCCGAGTGGAAACAATCCAAGACAACAAGATTCAACAGACCTTCGGAAATAAATAAATGGGCACCACACTGATAAAGGAGTGGTATAACTGCTTCAAAGATGGCCACACATCAATCAAAAGTGTAGCACATTCTGGTAGATCCCTCCCTCCCTAACATCCAGAAATGAGATCGTTATTGACCAAGTGAGGACTCTGGTGATGCAGGATCTCCATCAGAGAACTTGCTGATGAAGCAAGAATTAGTATTAGATTCCATAGATAATTAGTATTCATTCCATTTTGACTGACAATTTCGTCTTCAAGAGATGCAATGTCAAAGTCATGTAAACCATCTTCTTTGACTCCAGTGTCATTGCGCAGCACAACCATCACCATAGAGTACTACCAAGACATTTTGCATCACAAATGGCAGCTCCATCATGACTGATGAAGTAGCATTGTTTAAGTTTACCTACATATGTCCACCAAACCACATCTTCCTCACTTCATTGGTTCAAGCATGAAAAATTATGGTTGGATACTTTTTGAAAAAACCTTATAGTTCAACAGAATTTCATGTGAAAATTTTACATTCAAATGCCAAGTAGTCAAATGCACAGAATTTACAACCAAAGTAGTTCATGAACTTATGTCTTGTGAATCAGTTTCAATTTACAAAAAACACAGTATTTATGATCTTTATTTGTGATTGGGTTGATTTGCTTGAATTTCAAATTTTTCATTGGCAAAGATATTCATTTCTGCACTAACCATTATTCACTGTTGCACTAATGTGAATAAAACTATGCTGTTAAAATATTAAATTTACATGCATGAAGAACTGGTTGCGCGTGTGTGAGTACATCATTTTTTTTGAATATCCAAACAGTTTTTACTTTTAAATCATCCATCATAATATACAAAAACTATAAGGCTAGGTAGAAAAAAAATGTCAATAGAAAAAACAACCATCAGAATTTTTAAAAAATTTTTCTCAGAGATGATGAATATGATGAGAAATAATATCTTGAAAACTTATTTGAAAATTCACAATACTTTTTTTTATACCGTAAATATTTTTTTCTTCCACTATCAGTGTGATGGAGTAGGAAAAAGACCTAACTATGAGACCACTTCCATTTTCTCACGTCATTTGCCTTATTTGCATATTCTTTTGGACAGACATAATTTCAAGGAGCTTCTTAAAAAAATAAACATGGTATGTTTCTGTATATCTTGAGTCGTAGCAATAGGACAAGGCAAAACGCTATCTCATATAGAACAGGGTAAGATCCCTGCTTTGAAAAAGTGTAAATTAATTTCTCGAAAAATTTTATGAAATATTAACATATCTGAGACACTGACTAATAGTTTTTGAAGAACAGCAAATTTTATTTGAGTATAAAGATATGGCTTGGCCATCTACTTTAACAGATTGGTTGAAGGGAATAGCAATAGTTTGAGATGTGAGAAAAAAAAAGTCTTTTGAGAAAATTGTGAATGATTTGGAACTCTGATAAGAGTAGAAATGGCCACAATATAGAAGATTATGAAGTTTGCATAAATTGTATTTGAAATTAAAGCAGCCTCTTAGAAACACATACAAAGTCATGAGATAGATAAAAGGTGCTTAATTTTAGGGGAATAAACGTCATCTATTGTATATAGTCTTCAAGGCACCCATCGATTCGATTTGAAAAAGTAGTGAAAGTGATAATTTAGTCACACAGAATCACCCCACATGCAATGCTTGATAGTATAGTAAAAAAAAGTCTCTAAAATCATAATTAATGATATAAATTTCAATACATACATAGTTTTTTAATTATTAGTTGATAACTGTGTATCTCAAACATTTCTTTGATGTCTTCACAGCACTACTTAAGTATACCACTATTTCAGAATCACAAAGATTGACTCATAGAGTCAAAGCCGAAAAATACTGAGGATAGGACAGAAATGACAACAAAAACAATTTCGGGCCAAGATGGCACAACAGGAATAATTCAAAGGAGCAACAGATGGTTTTATTGCGCGGTCCCTCCTTTTTTGAGAGGATTTCATAGCATTTCGGACGTTCATTGCCTAGCATGATAGTTTTTGACCAATGAAGCAATTTCATTTCTAGCTCTTTGCAGAACTTTGTAAATATTGTTTAGGCTCCTGCATGTCCTGAAAATATGGAAGAAAATAGAATGCTATTGGGTAATAACAGAATTACAAAACCCAGAATAGGTACCTAAATATCCAACTGCTTTGTTATGCATATAACTGTTGTTTCACCTAAACACAAAATCATTTACATGCCAACATTGAACCAAGCCTCTTTTTAATTACCCTATTGTGCATTTACCCATTCTGAAGAACTTTTAAAGTAGCCCATCATTAAGTTGGGGCCTGTTTGGTACACATACAAAATTTTGCAAAAATTGGTATGAAATTATAGATTTGTATAAAGAACACACATACATGGCCCCCCACAAGGGATTGGGCTGACAAGGCTCCAGCCCTTGGGCACGGGACGATTTTTAAGATTTTTTGTTTTTTCACGCTGTAAATACATCATAAAGGGGACCCTGTGAAAATCTGGTCGGGGGCCCGCATAAGATCCTGGCCTGGGGCCCTGCTCTAGGATGTGGGGGCCATACACACATACACAACAAATTTTATATACCTAGATGTCGATTTTTTTGTTTTAGAATGCCATCTGTGAGGGAAATTTGAACTTTCTTTTATTTATAAAAAAAATCTCTAGGCCATGGTATAAGTTATCTTAGTGCAAACCGCACCTTTTCATGTCAGTTGGTAATTGTTTGATTTGTTATTAATTTGATATTTATTCTTTGGAGATGCAGTTTTTGCATGACATCATTTTGCACTAGATAGGATAATGGGATTCAAAGAAATTCTTGAACAAAAGAAGTTACTAAAAAATTTCCATAGTTTTCATGATTCACTGATATTTTACAGTAGAAATTCTGTAGTAGTTGGCACGTATGCAAAATATACAACACAATTTGATTGATGAATTAGTCACTACACACACTGAAAAGCCAAAAAGCTTAAAGTGGTAAACATAGAACCTTAGTTTCACCCAGACAGAATGACCTTGACTCAAAACGTTGATACAAAAAAAAAAAAAAAAAAAAAAAAAAAAAAAAAAGTTTTTGAATGCTCAAATTGAGCAAAAGAGCAATTAATAAACGAAATGGCCCACATATAGCTCATATAACCTAAAAAAATAATACAATTGCTGTCTTGGCAAAATCAATTGCAATCTATTTGTATTATTAAGCAATATTTAGATGATTCCCTTTTCCTTTACAAAAAGTTACATGAATTTATTTTACAGGACTTGACAAAAAAATGGGAAAAGTAGGACATTTTACCAATAAGTATGACTAGTAGGACAAATGGATGCCCGGAGTCTTTAAAAGAGTTACATTCTAATAAGACCACATTTTACAGTTTATTCTCTTCAAAAATTAAGAGACTTTTATCAAGCTACAATATCATCACTTTTTATGCATTTGTAAGAGGCGATTGAAGCAGCCTATAATTTCTGATATGCAGACTTCCTAATCTTCTATTGCAGACATTTCTACTGGTACAAGAGTTCCAAATCGTTCACAATTTTCTCCATTTTTTTGCTTGAATTATTGCTATCTCAATTCACCACTCTGTAGGATATAGAAGACTGCCTATTCGTACCTTTATATTCAGAATAAAATTAGCTGCTCTTCAAGAAATTGTTAATCAGTGTCTTAGACGCATTAATATTCTATTCAATTTCTTGAGAAATTAACCTGCACTTTTTTAAAACTAGGATCTTGCCTTATTCTATATGAGATAACCTTTTACCTTGACCTATCTCTATGAATTGAGCTTTTCGGAAAACAACCATGTCAAATTATTTAAGAAATGATGTCTGGAGATTGCAAAAGGATATGCAAATAAGGTAAATGATGTGAGAAAAATGGAGTTAATTTTTTCTAACTACATAACACTGATAATCAAAAACAAAAATATTTATTGAAAAATATTGTGAATTTTTATATAAGTTTTTAAGATATTATTCTTCATCATCTGTGAGAAAGTTGAAAAATTCTGATAATCACTTTTATTTAGCTGCCATTTTCCACCTGGCTTTATAATTTTCTCACCACCGTTTAAAAGCAGGGTTCCACTGAAAAGTGCACAGACATTCATATTTTCAAGCCATCATTGGTATTACAAATTGTCTTTGCTCCCCTCACCCTGAATTCTACGTTTTTCTTTTAGAATCATCAGAAATATTTTGTGACATTAAAAATAAATCTTCATTCATTTTAAAATTTTAATATTCCTATCATTGACAACATACTGCAGGCTCGAAGCTAGGCTGGGGCAACCAAGGCCCCAAGAAAAATGAGGTCTGCCACAAAAAATTTGCACTTATTTTTACATGATAACAACCCTTTCAAGACGGCCCCAAGAAAAAGTTTGTTCTGGAGCCCAAGAAGGCACACTATGGCCCTGACATATTGTATACTAATGTATAAGCCAACCTTACTTGGAGACCATTAAAACAGCAATTAAGTTTGAGGGAAAAAAAATCAGCATATAAGTCAACCTCAAACAATTTACACATTTAGAGAAAAAAAAAACCCAACATATTTCTAATGTGGCAAAAATGGATTTTTGACAGGACAGTAGCAAAAAGTGGAAAAAATCAGGCGAAAATTAGTAAAAATTATTCTTTTTACTCAAGACATACCAAGCTTGGTTTTCTAATTACACAATATTCTTTTCAATATAGAAACTTAAAACATATGAAACATGAAATTACATGGTATAAAAATGAATATTCAGCAACCAAAAATATGAAAACCTATCCAAATAAAATGTGCATCACCCAGATTTGTTATAAAAAAATTCATGACTATTTATTTATAGAATTGAAAATAGATAAATCTCCAATTTTTTAATTCTATGAATTTCTGCCAGTGGCAAAAATATTTGCTTTATCCACATAAAAATATGCTTCATCCAGATTCACTATAAAAAAAGAATTGAAAATAGATAAATCTAATTTTTTAATTCCATGAATTTTTGCCACTGGCAAAAATGTGATAAAAACAATTTTTGCTGGAACGGTTCTTACCATAGTTTTTTCCACTGCAGCAAAAACTTGCCAACCCTGCATTATACATGAGTGTATATGGTAATTATCAAAAGTGAAACTGCCAAACTTTCCTGAAATTTATCCTTTTCCAGTAATTTTCTTAGAATATTTTCAGGCTCAGGAATGAAGTTGATGTCAAGTCTCTTTAAAAAGTTCATACCCTTCCAACTGGTTTGATTTTTGATTGAATAAAATGTAAGATATTCATCACAAGTGCAGCATAGTTTTAACCGAAAACAAAACACAGTTATCCTGTTTGACATTGTCATATTTTTTATTCATTCTCAGAAATTTATTGATACCATAAAAAGATGATTTTTTCTGGGTTCTGCTTAACTAAACCTTTTGTCAAGTGATAATCAAGCCAACAGAACTCTGAGTACATGGAAAGCAAGGCAGTGGCCTTCCCTTTCCCACTATCTCTTTTCAGTGGTCTGTCCCCTCAGAAAGTTTCATCTATCTTCCTCAGATAAAGGTAGTGTCTCAGAAAAAGGATTTTTTTCTAGCGTTAGTAAGAGCTGAGCTGGATTTTAGCACATGAAGCACAGATTATTCTTTATAGTGGTCAGAGAAGATGTTTTCCCCCAACCCTCAATTGAATTATGAAGTAACTCCGATACTGAAACTTGAAGCAGAGGGAGAAATGCAATTTGAGACTACTCGTAAACAACTCAGATGAATAATAATTAAATTTAGAATGTTCTCCATTTTAATTACTGAAAATGAAGTTCTCTATTCATTCATTAAAATATAGAATTTGTATTTTTCAATAAAAAAATAATTTAAATATGGTACAAAAAACTAATAAGAACAGTAACTTTTTCAGTTCAATTAATCTAATTGTGAAGAAACATAAGACAATAGAAAACAAATATCTGAACATGTTTCTATGCTAGGATCATATTTAACTATCTCACAGGCATTGACAAGATATTTTACTTTCTTAAAAACCTTTTGTTTCAAATGGCAAACCCAAATATTTTGTAAAACTGATTGGAATGGAAAACATTTTCCTATTCCCCTGACTTTGCACCTGCTGAGAATAAGAAGATAGCCCACTTCACGAAAAAGAAAGTATTTCATGGGGAAGGGGGGGGGGGGTAAGTGTTCTAGAATCTGCCACAAAGCTGGGCGTTCCATCCCAGCTTCTAGATCTCACCAATGGGATAAGTCCAGTGGCAAAGTTCTGGCATTTATTCATTCAGCAATTTTATTTAACGCTATTCTTTAACAACATTAAGCCAGGGCATGACATATCCTTTTTTTCGTGACAAGCCACCACTGTATGAATGACATGCAAAACTGAATTGCTAACAGAAACAACCTAATGTACATAGACAAGTATTATATATGGTTTATAAATGACAAGATGACGAGCTACTTTTAAATGCTAGGGTATTTTGATTCTATCAGAACCAGTATATACACAAATTAGAACTATCATGAAAAATTTCATAATAAAGTACAATAAATACCTAAAATTTGAATATTCATCATCACTAGTAGCAAATTCTTGGGAAGGGCCAAGATTTTTTTGTGTCAATTCTTCTTCTTCAAGTTCACTTGTAAGAAGTTCTTCTTCAGAATAATCTAGCATACTGTTCTCATACTCAACTCTCTCAGGAGTTTGATCTCTTCCAAAGATATTTGCTGGTTCTTGCAACAAAGAAGAGGACATACCATCTTCATGATGTGTTTCAGAAAAAGTAGGAATGGTTGAAGGTGCATCTGTAACACTGATATCTTCCTTGATTTCTTCCTTCTGTTGTCTGTTGGGTGATAATGCTTTCTCAGCATTTGCCAAAAATGTTGTGTAGATCTTTTCTTTTTCTTGTTCATTATATGCTGTAGAAAGAAATGCTTGTTTACGCTTCATCATCTCTTGCCATCTGTGATCTGGCTTTTGCATTCGAAAATGAGATCTACAGTAAAATTTACCTAGAAAAACATCATTGAGGATTAACTGCTTCGCTAGGCCAAAGAAAAAAAAAAAAATAAATAAAAATAAATAAAATAAAAAATTCAGAACGAGTACAATATTTTAAAAGTTAAAATTCCCATTTTTGCAGGAAAATATTATAACAATTCAAAATATTTACCCATGGATACCAAATACCTTTTGAGGAAATTACAGATGAAAAACTCCAACTCTTGAAAGCTTAAATGTGAATTGAAAAAGGAGGGTAAAACTACAAACAGCTGTTTTGGCACCTACTTTAGCCCTTCTTTCAGTGGAAAGAAAGAAGAAATTGGGACCGATATATCCCAGACCATTAGTTTGAATAAGAAATCAAAGCATGTGGTCATGATAAATATCACAAGGACACACGTGATAGTGATGATGATTTGTACCTAAAAGTTGAGAAGTCACCGAAAACCAACCTTGGCCACCCACCTCTGTGAGATAGTAGGGATGGAACTCCGGCTTTCACAATCCAGGCTGCACAACCAGGTATACTCTGTCTCTCAGGACAAGCATACATTTTTGCGTCCCTTCCCTGTAATTTTGAATGAACAAATAGTGAATTCTGAGCACACTGGTCCAGCATAAATGCATCAAATTCCCCTGCCTTTCCTTAGTTGTGGTCCTAATTAGGATAATCGTGCAATTGCATACAACCTGCTGTGAGATTGGGCAGGGGCTGGCATTAGGCTGCAAGATATTTGAACCTTTAATGTAATGCACAAGAGTACATTGAACAAAATTTTTTTTATTAGACTTACTCTTGAGGCGACATTTTCAATGAAAAATTCAACAAAATTGTAATTTTTACATAAGTTAACACAGATGGAGAAGCTTTAGATATTCAGAGAGTCATAAAGAGGCTAAAAAAATTGCTTTTCGTAGCAAGAACGCACATTAATATAGTTTTTACAAGCGGGAGGGCCAGTTTTTTTGGAACTTGGTGCTAACCAAAATCAAATTGTGGGAACCTGTGACCTTTCCTCATTTTATGACTTTTTTGCAACTTTTCCATATTCATCTATACATTTTTGATCCTCTGTACTGTTTGGTTTCCGTTGTCTTAAAGCACTGCAGTTCATCAACTGTACAGGTCCATTGCAAAAAAAGGGAGTAGAAGCCTTTTTTAGATGTGATGTGCGTGTGTGAAGACATACCATCAGTTTTCAGGTGGTGTATCCTTCTACTGTTCATTGATTTGATGTGGAATACAGGTATCCCCCTTTTTTACTTTGCCCATAGCTTCCAATTGTTTGGAAACTTTTCTGTTGATTGTACAAGTTTGCCACTGAGTTAATTTTAATTATGATGATTATTTTATTAAATATCATTGTTATCAAAATTTAAATATAAAATGATTATTTATATTTAAATTTTTCTGAGACTTGGTAACCCTTTTTCCTGTTAATGAACACACAGACATAAATCGCAAATTTTTTTTATCATCTTCAAATTCCAGTTTAGTAACCACACACAGGAAATTTTAGGTGACAATTACGATTTTTTAGTAACCATGATGACCTGGTACCTGGGATTGGTCTTTCTTTAATAACATTATATCACAAACACAACTACATGATCATAGTTCTTAGGCTAATTTCAAAACACCCCTCTTATGACATTAAAAAAAAATTTAAAGCGGGCACATCATTTCAATTTTTTTGCGGGGGGGGGGGGGCAAAGAACATCTACTTAATGTATGTCTATATATACCATTTCTAGTGTATTTTCTAAATCCGGGGATGCCCTCGACCCCCCCAAATGACGGGCCTGATCTACAATGATTTCCGATACTTGCCCCCTTCAACACTGCATGATTTATTAAGACTGACAACCATTTAAGACATATTATGACCAAGTATGAATTTAGGCAAAATCAATAATTTTACATTGTGTTATTCCATTGCATCGCAATCCTGTCAATCCGACTAGAATACAATTTTATATGCACAGGCTGAACAAGAGATTTTGATAGCTCATACTACTACAATACATTTCTTGCAAGCAACTTTGTGAATTAGTCTTAATCATATGTACTACCTCCACCAGCAAAGTCTTTGTCAAATGAATAATTCCCCAAGCGAAGAGATGTTCCACAATATTCGCACTTGAAACACGTTCGATGGAAGAACAAACCTTCTGCACTAGACCTCTCCATTAAATATACTCTTTTCTTACAAAAAAAACAAATTTCACTTCCACCAGCCTGTGAAATTGGCTCTGCATGAAGATCCTACATAAAAATATAGAAAAATTAAAAAAAATTAAACTATAAGGAATAAATAAATCTTAATACAGCCAAAACCAAAGACAAAAGTTATTTATTTTTTAATAAAAGTTTTGGTTTAGTATAATTGCATACAGAGCTCATTATGCACTACAGTACGGGTTTATTCTAAGACATAATAGTTTTAAAAATAACAAATTGTCTTTAACCCACAACAGCTACTACTGATAGGGTCTCTCTGACCTAGCGCTTTATATTATGCATTACAAATTGGTTAGAAAACAGGTTTATGCACTGAAAATTCAGATAAGCTTTAGTAAGTTGGTGAGACACAGGTGTAGTTAGTGGCTCTTTTGTACTCTCAATTTGTGAATAATTTGATTTTCTTTTATTACAAATATTACAGCAATATAATATTACCTGTAGCTTCAGGTACTTTATTTGTCCATAACACCAACCGATTAATTTAAAGAAAGTAAATCAAAGAGAGAGACTCTGAAAACTTATGAAGTAAAAGGGAAATTGCACAAAACCAGATAAAATAGATTTAGTTAAGTTTATTTTTATTGTAAAAATACAAATAGCTCATTATAAAATCATGTGATAGGAAAAATTTCGAACACATGTTAAATTTTAATATTTAAAACTGAGGACTCAATTTAAAATACTGATTTTCTAAAAATCAGATTGGTCACACACACATACAATCACTATAATTTTTACAATAACATAGTTCACGCAATACTTAAAAATAATTAAAGTTGAATATTTAACCATAACATGTATAGTAAAACAAACATCAAGAAAACAGACACACACAAACAACACATGCTATTAGCACATAAAAAAAATATCAACTGAATAAGTTATTATTGCCTCAAAACAATTTCATTTCATGAGCATCACTTTTATTCATTTCATGCAATCGTAGTCTCAATGTTCTCTCAATTCTCAATCTATTTGGAAAAACTGCATATTTCAGTTTCAGAAATGGTTTTTAGATAATGAACTTGAGTGTGTGGTCTCAAAAAAAAAAAGCAAACAAAAAACACTCAGCATCATGATGAGAAGCAATTTGGTTTTCAATGGTTTTATTATATGTTGTGAGGAATGCAGATTTTGATACATGTTTTGCATTTGTGTACATACAGCTCTTACCAGGAATTTCAACAGGCAGTTTTGTTTTTGATTTGTGATTCATATTGAATGTCCTAATATTGTCTTGAAATAGAATTTTGATATTTTGGTTATTGCATAAATAAGAAAATTTATGATATAAGACTGATTAGTAAATTCATGCATTAAAAGAAAAGTTATAGGAAACATCCATGGCACTTCCAAAACATCATATGCTCTGTTTATCTCATTATATATCTATCATGAGGATCCTAACATTTATAATTAAAAATTTTAATACTTCCTATTAAAAATTAGCAAGACTTCAAATCAAGACTTGGTCGTTGAAATTTCTCAGCTAAGAAATCAAATATCCATTTTACATGCATTATTTCACAATAGACTTCCCATGTCGAAACTCAGTACAATGGGATCTAACATGCAAAAAAATATACATAGAAAATGTTGGTGTTAATTGAATAATTTGTCATTTGCAATAGGTGTGCACACAAGCCTTACATCATCATCAATTACAGAACAAGAAGATAGGACAGGGACTTTTCTTCCACAAATCTTCTTTTGCCATATTGTGGACATATGATGTGTCATGGCAGCTACTTTATTGTTTCCTCGAACACCAGTGTTAAGGTTTCCTTTAGCAAGTCGATCACTCAGTTTGTTTAAACTGGAATCAAACTTCTCAAACCTAGCTTTTTCTTCTGGTGTCAATGCCCCACCAGCTTGTAATTTTTTCTCCATATGCTTTAGCTGAAAAAATAATTTTTCTCTGCAACAGGATATACTTAAAATGTACATAGATATACCAAGATTTTCCAACCTTAAAAATGGTTATGAAAAATTTTAGCTTTGAATAATCCTTGAGCATAGTACAGTTTTATTCATTCAATAAAATGTGTCTCATCATTTTCTCTGCAGAAATGGGATGTTAGATAACATGAAGAAAACAAGAGGAAGCATTTTGAAAAAAATGAAAACAAGAAAACTTGAAAAAAAAAAAAATTGTGTATGGGTTAGACTCAGTTTTTGTGATTCGATAACAAAAGTGAAACTATGTAAACATGTTTACACATGAGAGAAAGAAGCAACATGTGTCCATGCATATTAACTGGATGGTTTTCACAGCACTCACAGAACAAATATCTTAAAGAGCTGCACCAACTGATGGCAATCTATTGACTAGCACAGTAGAGCTGTGGCTGAAGGTTGTCCATTTTAATGAAAGCCTGGTTTATAACATATAATTCTTATGCGGGTGTAATGCAATAAGGTGTACATCACAACGAAGGTACAGTAGTTATGAAAGATGTTTATTACATATCAAATAAGCATGCCCCCCATACTGAAACAAGGCCCTCTAGGCTGGTATTTTTGATGGGGTCCCAAGTCAGACTTTTCACAAGCTGTTCTATAGTGAATTTATAGCATAAAAATGAAAAATATGATGGTAATTGTCCAGGACCCTAAGGCTAGAGTCCTGTCAGCCACACCCTTGTGACAGCCTTCAATATAGGTTTCTCAATTGCAGTGCATACATTGACAAATAGCACAAATGTAATTCAATCATTACACTTCACTTCTGAAATATAGATGGCAGCACTTAAAAAAAAATCAGACAACACTAGATATGCACTCAGACTGTTAGGTACACTTCCGGCACAACTCACTAGGTAGTAAATTGCCCACAGATGGCAATAGACCTGAGTTGTGCTCGGTTTGAAAGAAAGTGTATACATTGTATACACTGCATTTATCTTTTCTGGCTGGCAAGTGGTACTAGTCATGCACCACACGTTTACAAAAAACAACACAACAATCACGGTTTAATCACTTGCATGGAAATTTAAAGCTTGTCACATAAAAATAAGCATCCTTCATTATTATTACAATTTTTTTAACTATCCATTATAAGTGACACCTGTTATAATAGGGTCCATTATAATGAGGTTCTACTGCATTATATACATACAGTGAATTCAGTTTACGAAGTTTCTGCTTAAGATGTTTAGCTGTTTGAGAAGTCTCTTATTTCCAAAGTCCTAATTTTCTTTCACATATATAGAAACATTTCTAGTTTAAGAAATTTTCCTGACAATCTTTTAACCCTTTACTGCGCACTACCCTTTAAAGTTGGAATTTCAACAAAAAAGTTGTAGGCTGTCTACTTAGGCCTAAAGGAGTACGCAAGTATAATTTTGTAAAGATTGCACTTACCATTTTGATTCTGTGGGTGTTCCATAAGCTGGAACACTGTGCCACCAGAGCTATGAAAAGTGCGTTTAAGTGAGCATTGCAGTGAAGCGTGTAAATGAGTAAAGCTTTTGCATATGAATAAAAAAACGCTGTATTATACCTGTGTAGCAGATTTAGCATGACCCAGGGTTCACCACGGGGAGGCCTACTACTCTACACCCCATCCCCCAAAAAATTCTTGTTTATATGATTTTTACGAAATAATGAGATAAATATTTACACTTCCTATATATATATATATATATATATATATATATACACAAGTCCTATCTGCAAAAATATTTACAATCAGTCTATTTTTTGGCTTAATGAAATTTTTAGAAAGTTCAGGAGCGTATTCCTCGGTATCGCTGCTATCCGCATTCTCAGATTTGCTACCTGAACGCAATTCCTCAAGCACTTTCAGTGCTTCGAGAAGACTTGCCAGACCTCTCTCCGTGCCATTTACAGAATGATTAATAATTTAAAAAAAAATTAACTACAATTATATTTACAAGAAAAAATAAACTATGTATATATACACAATTATATAAAAGGTACGGTAGAGAAACTCAACAGGGAGAGCAAAATAATTTGTGCAGCTCTAAGTAAAAAGACTTGAGCTACTGATAAAATCATCCCTTCCTGAAACCTCCCCACAAAATTCCAGAGGATCACATTTCCTACAAATGAAATATGCATTTCTTGTTTTTTTATAGACAACCAACCCTCCTGTGCCTTGCCTGAAAGCTTGACTTCATTCCCCCAAACAGAGGAAAATGTAAACACAAATGTTTCCTCTAGTCATCGCGTTCGGTTGTGTAATATGATACGAGCTAGTGGCACAGTGTTCCAGTTGATGGAACACCTTATTTTATTCAATGATTCTTCGTATGTTTCCTGCATAAAAAATTAAAAATAATATAGAATAAATAGTTTAGAGTACAGCCAACGACATAACGTAGAATTTTTTTTTTTTCAAGCAATCTTTTTTGTATCACAAAAAAATATACAAAATTTATCGTAAATACGAGGATTTTAAATAATGCGTCACAGCTGAAGATCATGGATTGCCTTGTGTAGTGGTGCCATCTATGGTTGAAAAGTAAAGTTCAAAGTAAATGGTAAACCTATTTTTATCCATTTATAATTGAATTTAACCGTTTAAGAAGCAAGTCAAGTTTGGGTGTTCTACGCAGTGGAACAGTGAACAACAAAGGGTTAAAGAGGATTCACTGCATATGGCTTAAAACTCTACTAATTTACTTTAAAGGAAAACTGAGAAGATAAAAATGTATATATTATAAATGAAGAAAACATATTATACGTACAGGCTGTTGTGCCAGATATGACCCAGGCTCTGTCCCACGTGGGATATATGCACATAAGTGGGATATGTACAGGCTGGACTTTTGATTTGAAAACCAAAATAGAAAATATTTCTGGTTCTTGATAACTGTCCCTCGAATTGAAAAAATTAAGGAAGACATCCGAGTTGGTCACTCATTTTGGTTCGAACAACCCCCATTTCACTTACGAGTTGAATGGGGGTGTCATTCTGGATGCAACTAGGATTACCGTTCTGGTTATTATTATTGATGAGAGGCTTAGGTTTCTCAACATTGTTCAGCAGTGGTCAAAAAATCAAATAGAATGCTCGGTTTCATTCTCAAAAAGGTCTCTTTGCAATCTCTTAAAGTGATTCTTCCAGTTTTGCGTGGCTTAGTTCGTTCTGCATTGGAGTATGCTGTCCAGTTTTAGAGACCATACTTACAAGGGATATTGACTTTGTCGAGGGGGGTGCAGAGAAGAGCCACACGTGCTCTTGATGGCAGACAAGGTTTAAGCTATGAAGAGACTTGATATCTTGAAGTGTTTACGTTGGAAGAGCACAGGTGTTGGGGGATATGATTGAAACGTTTACAATTTTCAATGAAATGGACCATGAGTTATTAATACATCATTAATCAACTGCTTCGACATCAAATACAAATAAATACAAATACAACACCACAACAGGCAAAATGCCCAACGAAGTGGCTGAGAAAAAGATGCCCATAACAAATATGGATGTCATATATTTCAAAAATAAAGCAACCCAATTAAAAATGTAATTAGGAACATTATAAACAATATATACACATGATAAAATATTATACAATGCTCATAAAGAATACTTATGGTTGTCTTATTCTAAGTATGAATAGCTTCTCGATTTACCCCAACATGTTTATCATACTTCTTTTTAAACGTGTCAATTGTGTTACAATTTACTACTTCCGGGAGTAAGCTATTCCATTTATTACAAACCCTATTAGAGAAAAATTCCCCCCCTGCGACACCATAACCTTGCATTGTCCCTTACCAATCGATACTACCTGGGCATCAGTATCAATTGGTATGGGACAATTCTAGGTTATTGTGTCTCGCAGGGTGTTTTTCTTTAATAGGGTTGTGAATACATGGAATAGCTTACTTCTGGGGGTTGCAAATTCTAACATGACTGACACATTTAAAAAGATATGCAATAAACATATTACGACGAGAACCTATCCATACTTTTTTTTATTGCTCTGATTGGGTTGCTGTATTTTTGATATAATTTAGATATATATTCGACATCAATATTTTTATGGGCATCTTTTCTACCATCGTTGCCACCTCGCATTTTATCTATTGCGGCCTTGCATTTGTATAGTTTTACCCCCCACCCCCCAAACCCACATCATGACATCAACATCACAGTGCATAAATCAGGTTTTTATAAAGAATATGAAAGATAATAACAGAAAAAATTCACTTGACAAATATTGAAATGTTGAAGCAGAGAAATCATTGAGCCACATCAACCTCTTGGAGGCTATAGCATTGTATAAAGAGTCATGGGAGATGAGGCTGAGAGAAGAACAGAAAATTTTAAACTACTCTGGCAAGACCAGGTTTTTTTATAACTGATTCCAATAAGCCTGTTCAATGGAAAGCGTTCACCCGTAAAGTGGCAATCTCAAGATATTTTGGGTTGTGTCAAAAACTTAATACCCTCTCAAAACGACAATCCAGAAATATCTTGGGTTCTTAAAACTCTCTCAAAACAGCAACCCCGAGCCCAAATGAAGTTGTAAGCTTTTTTCTACTAATAATATGTTTTCCTTCTCCCCATCCTGTCAATCAACTCCCAGTGGGCGGAGTCAGCTTTTGTTCAAAGTCTGCTAGCAAAAGGGGAAAGATGTTTTTCTTTTCCCTTTGAGGTAGTATTATTGCATATAGCATAAATAACAGAAAATGGTAGTTTCCCCACTCATTCTTGCTTTATTTGTTATTATTATTATTTTGTGTTCAGGTGGGGAAGCTCACAATCGGGAAAAAAAGTTCTTAAAAATAGGAGGCAATTTTTAGAAAGTTTAGTGATTTTTAAATGTGGCAGTTATAATGTGGATCAGGAAAATTTTAAAAAGACAGCTTAAAGGCTTAAATGAATAGGTACAAAAAAAATGGCCAAAATGGAAAGAGAAAACCTTTTGGGTGATGGAATAAATTTAGATCTGTAAATATGCTGCAGGTTGCTTTTAAGCAGAAATTCGCTATTAAGTTCATTTTTATAAAATTAGGTTTGCTGTCGTGGGCCACATCAGAAGACTCTGAAGGACACATTTGGACTATGGCCCATGGGTTAAGCATGTATGCTCCAGATGATCCATCCCTTTTTTGAACATATGTTCACATACAATCAATCAAAATTTACAAACATATCAGAATAAAACTAAGTTCAAAACAACAAAACATGATTTTATTGTTCTGTCATTTTAACCTAAGAAATGTTAAAAAATATCATATTTACTTTATTCAAATATATCTCTTGAAGTATTTTAGATTTTTCATTCTCGATAGGCTTTGGCACTGGCTTTTCTTGTTTGCTGACTTTGTCCTCTAATAGTTTAACATTCCAATCATCTTTGCGTAGCTTTCCTACTTTAGGGCAAGTGGATTTTTTATCACTTTTACTACTATCACTTTTTTGAAGTTGTTCTTGTATGAGTTTGATATTCAGTTCTGCATGAGCTGCTCGAAGATGTGCAGGTTTTGAATTTTCACTGTTTTCAGCTATCTGACGCTTTAGTCCTGCATCTTGCTGCATTTTCATTTCTAAAAACTTGGCTCGAGAATTTATAGATTCTTTTCGCAAACTGGTGCCAACATTAATCATTTCTGGAACAGTTTTAAAATTTGTCAGGGATACTTCATTGCTGATGAGGTCCTAATATAAAAAAAGAAATAGATGTAAATGAAATAAAATATAACTAGTTTATAGATTTTTTGTTACTTTACCCATCTAAGAATTTTTTAAAAAATTAGTTATTAGCTTCAAGAAACTATTATTTTTTCCTACATTTTTAATGTAAGATTGAATTTAATTCAATGGGTGTCCAGAAGAAAGGCATATTTTACAAAAAACGATAAAAAATAATGCCCCCATTTCAAGGTCATAATCCTGCGGAAATCACATATGATGCCCTCTTTCAGTTTTGGACACTAAAAAAATTACAGCAGAGTTTGTCACATCACATTTTACCTTCTTCTGTAAAAAAACTGTTTTGGAAAAAATGTAACATATACCCTTCTTCTAGACACCCATTAATTTATAGATATTATGTGGGGGGGGGGGGGTGATTAAATTGTGAGGTCCTAATATAAAATACAGAAAAGTTTTGTTGCATGTCTTTAAGAGTTGCTCAACAATTTATGAAAAAAAATTCACCAATTTAAGTAATTGGAAATATCTTTTATGCACATTTAATAATTTTTTTTCTCATTGAGGAATGTCTAAATTTCATGTTTTACAATTTTAAGAGAATTCAAAACAGTATTGACTAGCACCATAAATATTTGAGAATTCATTAAACACAAATTAGAATTTATATATTTAGATTGAAAGAATGTTACCAAAGCTATTCCTTTATCTTTTTCCTTTGATCGCCTTTTGTGTATTAACAGTGGATGTCTACTACGTCTCAAACTGTCTGCTTTTTCTTTGATTGATTCTTTATCCAGAGAGTACTAGAAAAATATTTATCACATAACTGCTGAAATGCTGCATGAAACAATTTCAGAAAATGAGAAAAAAAAATATATAAGGGGGGAATTTTCACCATAAAATGAATCTCCAACAGTTTCATAAGAAAACAGCACTGTACTAATTTATCATTTTTGTCGCACCATTTTTTTTTTGCACGTGAGGGCTAATTAGACCGGGACAGTAGCACTGTACTAAATATTTCAATCTATATTTTTAAAGGTGAAGAACATTTGATAAAATCTTATTATATAGGGTGATTACAATAAAAATTATATGATTCAAAATTATATTATTTGTGATCTTAAAACAGTTAAGTAAGAACCACTAGTCAGAATGACTTGAAAATTTACATGAAAACTCCTGCAGCAATAGAATATTATTTAGCAAAGGAAAAAAAAACCGTAAATATTTATCGATAAGCAGCACTGTACCAGTGAATCGCGAAAAATTTGCTTGCAGAATAAAACCACAGTCAGTTGTAGCAAAATGAAAATTTAATATCATAAAATTTCATAATCCATGGAAACAGCACAAAAATGAAATCATAAAACAAACACCTATGACTTAGCAAGAAAGACAGTTGTTACAGTGTTCTGCTATGAGTTGAAGCGTTAAACTGCATGTTCCACAACAGCTCAGAGTGTGCTAGTGGTAATGCTGGCTTTCAACTCATGTTCACTATGTGTGACCACTGTACACAACATTCTTGAGGTACCTAAACAGCATTACCATAATTTTTGTAGAGAACACACTCCAATCTGCTGGGTAACATGCAGTTTCACACTTCCAACTTGTAGCATGATCACCACCAACACATTAATTTTTGCATGTGACTTTCTATTACAATATAACTTACTTTTATTCCTAAAACACAATAAAATAAAGCAATATTGTTATGTTACCTTCCTTTTATTCTGGAGTTTGTTGCTGATTTTGGCCAAGACAGAGCGAGGAGCGATAAAAGTTTGCCTATTAGGACTGACTGTGCGATCATCAGTGGAAGACTTGTACACTAGATTCAAAAGAGCAGCAAAGAATAGTAAGTATAATTATTTTCATCACTTTATGCACACACAATAAAGATGAGAAATAAACATGTCACAGTTTATTTTTATTGGCTATTGGGCTGGGGAAAAAAATCAAGCAACCATATAAACATTTCTATGAAAAAGAGATTCAATCAAGGGTTCCTCAATTTTCAACGAGATGAGGCATCAAACAAACCAATTCCATACAAATTCATTAACTGGCTCGTTTCACTTGTTGTCTTCAGCTTAGCAACTATTCATTTCTTTGTTTTCATAATCTCATAAAATTGGGTTTTCTATTGGCAAATGTTTTTCTCATCTGGGTAACACGTAACACCATTTTTTTTTTGTCATTATAAAGTGAGCTTTCAATTTTCAATCTCCATGACACAGATTGGCAAGCTGCAGGCAGCTCATTTGTAAGCCAAAGGCTTATGGATCAACAGTTTCAATAGATATGAAACTCTCGTTACCAGTTTCAGAATGACAAAACAATGTGGTACTATATGCACTATTGTGAATTTCTACTGCATGGCAAACTCCATAATTGTGGAAGAAGTTTAAGTCATCCATGGCCAAAATATGCATAGCTTAGAGCAGTGGTTCCCAAGGACGTAGCGAGGGGGGGGGGGACTCAGGGGTCTGCCCCCCCCCGAAATGTGAGAACATGACCGAAAAAGGGAAAAAGATGGCAAAATCTATTGTTCTATCACTTTGGTCTCCCCCTGAACAAAATTTCCGGCTACGCACCTAGTGGTTCCAAAGCTTTTTAGGCCATGCCCTAACAAAGCATCTCAGAAATCCTGGTGTGCCCCCCCCCCCCGTAAAAAGCTTCATAGTGCTATAACAAAGTCCCCCAAATAACAATTTTTTTTTTTGCTTTGCATCCTTTTAAGTTCTGCAACCCAGGAACTCCCCCACCCCCCTAGTTCTTTTTCTTTCCCATTACTTGCAATCCTCGTTATTAAAAAAAGTAAAGTACCATTTACAATGAGGGAACCAAAAAAGTCATTTACTTGGTTGATAGCAGTGATTCTTAACCTGAGTTTATAAGAGTATCCATCTTTTAGGACTGCCATACAGTGTGTGTTTGAGGCTTTTATCAGCAAACATGTCATGCACTACTGCAGTAAACATCATCACTGGAGATGACAACAAGCAAGGAGATGAAACAATATCCTCGGAAACGATTTAAAGTCTAAACAGGGGCACCTTAAGTGAGGGTGCACTCGGGCGGCAGCTTAGACTTTAATTTGACACAAAATTATTTAAGGATTTCCAACAGTAAAAATTTACACTACATCATGCTTTTGAGCCATATGTTGGCAATGGAGGTGTTAGGCAAACTTGAGGAAAAAGACAGGACCTGGAACCATAACACCAGAAGGTATTACCCTCTATCATAAAGGGCAAGTGTGTGCATTTTGGTGCTCTCAAGCAGTATTTTTTCCATAACAGTCAAATAAAAGAAAAGGAAATAATTTGGCTTCGCACCTGCCCGGTTCCTGGATCATGTGAAAATGCATTTGAGATAAATTTCTTAACATAAAAATTGCGTCGTTATACAACATCTTTACAAAATAAGTGTATATAAGTAATGATGGCTCATCAATAAGTGCTTGTGGGATTTAATTTTCTGCCATAATCAAGAATGTTAAAATAATTTCTGCTTTGAAAATGAAACATTTCCTTCAAAAGCGGGACGTATGGCCACACATATTTTTTGGCAATTAATGGCGTGAGGCTACAAACAAAATAGATTTATCTCAGGGCTATAGCCCTGTCCATTCTCTGCCAGGGTCATTTTAAGGGGCGGCGCATGAGGCTTTGCATCCAGGCAGTGGGTAAGATCAAGCTGCCATGAGTCTAAATACATAATCAATAACAATTCAAATACAAATACAATGCCACAACAGCAAAATGCCTAACGAGGTGGCTGAGAAAACGATGCCCATACAAATATGGATGTCATATATTTCAAAAATACAGCAACCCAATTCAAAATGCAATTAACAAAAATTATAAACAATATATACACATGATAAAATATTATACAATGCCCATAAAGAATACTTATGGTTGTCTTTTTCTAAGTATGGACAGCTTCTAGATTTACCCCAACATGTTTATCATATTTATTTTTAAACGTGTCAATTGTGTTATAATTTACTACCTCCGGGGGTAAGCCATTCCATTTATTAACAACCCTATCATAGAAAAATTCCCTGCGACACCATAACCTCGCATTGTCCCTCACCAACTGATACTGGTGTCCCCTTGTAAAAGCAGTCGATTGGCGGTGTACTAATACTTCATGGTCCATCCTATCCATCCCGTTGTAAATTTTGAACACTTCGATCATATCTCCTCAACACCTGCGTTCATCCAATGTAAACATATTCAAAAAAATGAAGTCTCTCTTCATAACTCAAGCTGCATGTGCCAACAAGCACACGCTTAGCTCTTCTCTGCACCCCTTCAACCAAGTCTATGTTCCTCCGTAGATATGGTCTCCAAAACCTTACAGCATACTGCAGTCCAGGTTGAACTAAGCCTCGAAAAAGATGTAGAATGACTTTAGGAGAACGCGAAGAGACCTTTTTGAAAATGAAACCGAGCATTCTATCTGCTTTTGTGGCCACCGATGAACAATGTTCAGAAAACTTAAGCCGCTCATCAATGAGAATTCCCAAATCAGTGACCCTAGTTGCATCCGGGATAGTGACACCATTCAATTCGTAAGAGAACCATGGGTTGTTTGAACCAAAATGAGTGACCATGCACTTGTCAAAGCTAAACGTCATGCTCCATTGATTTGCCCATGCTGTAGTATAGTTTAAGTTGGTCTGGAGCAACTCCCTATCGCTTTGATTCCCGATTACCCCGGTTAGCTTCACATCATCTGCAAATCTGCTACCAACCTCATTGATACCCAGATTGAGTTTATCGATAAAAAGTGAAAAAAGTATTGGGCCAAGGACACTTCCTAGAGGAACTCCACTTGTGACGCCTGTCCAGCCAGAGAATTCCCTTTTCAACTCGTTGTGACCTATATTTTAACCACGATTCTATCCACTTCAGCAAGTTGCACCCAATCCCAATTTCTTGTAAATGCTTCAAGAGTTTACCATGTTGGACCCGATCAAATGCCTTCTAGAAATCAAGGTAAACAACATCTACATTTTTCCACTCATTCAAAGCCTTCGTCACGTGATCATAGAAGCAAAGAAGGTTAGTCACATACGACTTCCCCTTCCTGAACACATGCTGATTATCCGACAATACATTATTCTCGTCTATCCACTTCACCAACTGCCTTTTGATAATTTCCAAAGTTTTCGAGAGGGAGCTCGTTAAACTCACTGGATGACAATTGGACACATCTTCTCTACTACCCTTCCTTCTTAAATATCGTAACAACATTAGCAAGTTTCCAATCCCTTGGGATGACACCCTCAGCAACACTACTCCTGTATATCTGTGCGACTGGCCCCAGCAATTCATTAGCACATTCCCTGAGGACTCTGGGATAGATATCATCTGGTCCTGGTGCTTTGCTTGCACATATATTTCTTAGAAGATTTAGGACCTCCACGTCTTTTACTTGAATATCGCTGAAAATTTTATAACCCCATGCAACACCTGTATATTGAATATCATTATCTCCATTAAAAACAAATGCGAAAAAGTCATTGAAAGCATTACACATGCCTATACATTGCTCTGTAACCTATATATAGACCCTCTTATCGACAGGAGGCCATGTGTCCCCTTACATCCATTATTGACATATCTAAAAAATGATTTTGGGTCAGAGCCAATGTTATTTTCCAACCTAGATTCAACTTCCTTTTTACGATCCCTTCTTTTTTCAATGCTCTTCTTTTATCAGTAAACAATGATAGGTTACCTCTTCCACTTTTACTCTCTCTGAATGCTCTTTTATTTTCAAGGTAAAGGTTACGCATGCTATCTGTGAACCAAAGCGCTGTAGCCCAGGTTGATAAGACACTCGTCTAAAGTACCAAAGGATGTTTAGAGGTGTCGCAAGTTCGATACTCGGTTCGTCCTTGTCAGAAAACTTTCCTGATATAGGGGTACAACAGAAACGGCGACATGACCACAGAAAATATTGCTACTGCAGGGAGTCCCCTATCAAGGGGTTAGCGCACCAACCTCTCGACGAGTATAAAAAACAAGCCTGCCGTTCAGAATAGGCGATAAATTGTAGGTCCGGTCTAATTAGCCCTCGTGTGCAGAAGATGACCGTGGCGTGACAAAAATGATCTGTGAACCATAGAAAGTGCAATGAACAAAACACACTTTTTTCAAACAAAGGATATGACATCATGCGAAATAGAGGACAGCTTCATACTAAATTCTTCCCATTGACTTACCACCCCGACTGATTCCAACCGGTCTTTGAAAACTTCTGCTAACCTTCCTCTCAAAACATCAAAGTTAGTTCTCTGAAAACAAGGAACCAGTCTTTTGTTATCAACCTTATACGAAGAAAAGTTACAGTGAAAACTGACGACACGATGATCATGGGAAGAAAACTCGTCCCCCACCGAAACATGTTCAACAAGATCTTCAGAACTAGTTTCTTCTTATCAGAACTAACTTCTTTTTATCAGAATAATATACAGTGGAACTTGTATGAAATGGAACATCAACAGACTGAAATAACATTCCGTTTTAGACAAATTTTTGATAAAAGGTGCAAATAAAAGTACTAATCACTGAACAGACTATATTCTGATTTCGTTTAAGACAGGTTTCCGTCTCATACGTGCCCATCTTAGATAGGTTTCACTGTAATATTAAGTGAAATGAAAACTAAATTATACAACATAGAAAAAAAGTAAATTTGGAAAATTAATATACAGGGTGTACATAAGTAAAGTTCCCCTGTTTTGAGTTTTCTACAGCTTTAACTACCCATCAGAAAAATGTGAAACTTGAAGAATTTCACAATGAAGGGATGGGGAGAATTTTTAAAGCCCTTAAAAGATGGAAAATCTCAGAATGGTTTTTAGTGCAGAATCATAGCGCCCATAAAAGAATTTCACCAGTAAAGCACAATTTTTAATATATCATTCTTAAATTTAATGTCATAATCTTTGGTGAGGAAATGGAAATGGTTCTACTAGAGATATTTAGATACCCTGCCATGAAACATAAGCAGTTTGGTTGCATGTTGCGAACAATTACCTATTAAGCACTATAATTTGCATAGAAAACATTCTCTAGAATGGAACCTATTTATTTTGCTCTCAATTTTTTTCTCATCCCTTCATTAAGACATTTACAGTCTCTAAGCTTTTTGATGAATAGTTATGGCTGTAGACAGCTCAGACCAGGACTTACTTTAATTATACCCTACATGTTGATATTTTGCTATTTGGAAAAAAATTACATAATGGATTTAATTTAAACAGAACTAAATAAATTTAGCATGTAAATTCAAAATTAATCTGCTAAAAATAAATTTAACAGACTTACCAACTGGTATCTCACCCCGAAATGTGTCATAAATCTGAGCTAAATATGAAATCATAGACAATTTGTCAGGAACCTCACAGATAGCCATTTCTTGCCCTGTCATGACTGGAGGGATCCCTAATTCCCTTTCACAAATGTCAAAGGCCTGTAAATGCATTAATATATTGGTGAAAATTTTGAAAGCAGAAAGCTGTCCAAACAAACATCTAGAAAAAATACATAAAATATGTCTGTACATGCATGAAAACATGAATATATTTGAATTAACCCTAGATAACTAAACTTAAATCAGTGTTACTCAGTAGCTAATCATTCGACTACAAATTAAAAACAAGTACTTTTTTATATTTCCTTTATTCATTTCAAACAAATTAGCGTAACTTAAGAGAAGTATTATAATATTTCAATTATAAATAAATAAATAATAAAAAATAAATTAAAAAATTGAAGTAAAAAATTTAAAAAAAATCTTTTACCAGGTATGAAGGCACTATGAGTGAGGTGGTATGAGCACAAAGGGAACATCTCAAATTTGCAAAACTGGCAGGGGTCAGTAGTCTATTAGACAAATAATTAGTTATCTAGGGTTAAATACAGTAGACTACACTGCTCAAAAAAATTTCACATTCTATACTACTTTGTTAGATACCTTTAGCATGAATCACAGCATGCATTCTCCACAACATTACGTTTGAGAGGTAAAGCAATATCTCAACACTTACTTCTAAGCTGATTTGCGTCATTGTTTCACCAAGATCTAAGGTGCCTATAAAGAAGAGCAGACTCATTGTCTATCTCTGAACAAAAAACTGGTTTACTATTATAAGTGATGTCTCAGATATTGTTTTAAAAAAGCAGGACAGGGAACTGCAGTTGGCTGTACCAATAATACTGACATCACATTTTTGCTCAAAGATGGTGGATGAGTCAGCCTATTATTTTGAAAAGCTTTACCATGATCTGCTGTCGTGGAGCAAAACATGGATAACTCCTCAAATTCCTTTCTAATGTTGAGTTGAACTGGAATTAAAAAGGAACTAGATTGTAGCCAATCCAAGTGTTTAGATAATGCCTAGTACTTTCTTGAAATAATTTCTTTTACAGTTTGAGAGACAGGTGCGTGCCCGCGTGCGTGGGGGGTATAGGGTCCTATGCCTTCCCCTCACAAAACAATCAAAAATCACAAATATTTTTTGTAAAATTTTTCCCTATTTGCTTTTTCAATTACATTGCAGAACAAAGTAAATTTTCATAGCTCATAATGGACAATGCTTATGCTCATTCAATGTTCCTTTTTTCAGGTAGAAGTTTGATTCACAGCAATGTTTGCAAAAAATACTGCTCTAAAATATTTTGAACTACAGTGATACCTCAGCTGACAAAAATAATTTATTCCTGATTCACATTTGTTTGCATAAAGGCAAAATTGTTTAATTTGTTATAGGTATTGCCTTAAAATTCAAAGATAAGTTTTATAAAACACTAGTAAGCACTACAAAAACAAATGAATAAAAACTGACAGAAGGCTGGGATGACCAACTTCACAATCAAAGGGTCAGAGGATAATGGTTTCAGTCCAAAAAAATCAAAACTAATAGTTTTTTATACCTCAGAAACGTCTTTTTTCCCCATGTAAAAAAACCAGATGCAAAAATGTTTTCAGTCCGCTGTAATAAAGGAAGGAAGATATGGCATGGAGGGGATGCGTGAACAATGACCTTTATCACAGCATGCAGATGGAAAAATGATCAGAGTCCACCACATGCACAGTAGAAACGAATTTGTGACATGCGCAGAGAGTGATATTTGAGTGTGTGTTTTTGTTTTGCTTTACTCATGCAGTTCATGCTTTGTGCTTATGAATTCAAGGTTAGTGGATGTATAAAAGTATTACTGAGTACAGATTTATGTTGTGTCCTAAACAAACATCCTATATAGAGAGATAGATGGCTTTTTCTTAGCCCAATAGAAATCAAGGAAACAGATATTTTCTTTATATTATGCTGAGGTGGACTTGGAAAGAAAAGTCCCAGTGGAGATAAGATGATTTTTTTTCCAAGTCCACCTCAGCATAATGTCCACAAAATATCTGTTTCCTCAAATGTTCCATGTTGAGATTCTAGAGGAATAGATGGAAGTTAAGAAACAGTCCACGCAAAACCATCTCTTTTCATAGTGATTGACTGTAAACAACAAATGTCTAAAGCTTGAACAGATTTTTTAAAGCTTATGTACCAGAAAAAATGTCCACTGCCAACAAAGCCAATATCAGTTACCTTCATGTAGATCATAGTTCCCAAAATTTTTGTTCCATTGCCTCCCCCTTCTTCAGAAATTTTTCTCTCATCGCCCCCCCCCCCAATTCAGGTGAACCCATAGGATCCTATGTTACACCCGTAGCTTCTATCACCCCCCCCCCCCCAGAACATTCCATCGCCCACCAGGGGACAATACTGCCAACTTTGGGAAACACTGATGTAGATAGTTCTACACCACATTTAGTGTACCACTGTTCCAGTTTCCGTGATAGTTACACTAGCCATGACGCTACTATTTAAAAACAAGCAAAGAGGGAGAAAGGACCACCAACAAGAGAAGGACATGCCTATTGAAGAACTGGAAGTTTTGTACAAGGCCCCAATCCCAATCTCTCGTGCGAAGCACAGTGACCTGAAATCTTTAACAAGGTTTGTAGGTGACCCTCTATGTGATGTAGTTGGAAAGTTCAATTTTCTGTTTCATATTTAAAGATGGAAAAGACAATTGCTTACAATGTCCAGACTGCTTAGTTTGGTGCTAAGAGCACCAAAAAGTCATAAAAGCATTCAAGCCTAGACTTCTTTATTTTTTTATTACATTTCATCTTAGCTTAATCTTTCATTTTACATGAAATGGCTCAAAAGCTTTCTGAAAGAAGAAATGGAAGTACTATATCTTGAAAGCAATTCTGAGGCAGACATAAACTGATTGAGCTTGAGTGATAGCAATTCTGATGATTGGTGTGAAAATTCAGCTCACAATGCAGCTGTGTTATGTTAGCACATACCAGGTGTACAAGTATGAAATGCGGATTTTTTTTCAAAAAAAACATGTTAAATTCGGAAGAATGATAAAAAGTGTTTTATTCAAAGTATGCTCTATTGCTTGTTATACATTTCCCCCATCTTTCCTGAAATTTGTGAATACCACACCAGTAAAAATCTTCCCCTTTTGCTGTGAACCATTCATCGAGCTATTTTTTCACATCTTCGTACGAACCAAAGCATTGCTCAGAAAGTGTGTGACCCATCAATGCAAACAAGTGGTAATTGGAAGGAACCAAGTCTGGTGAGTAAGCCGCATTGGGTAGAACTTCCAGCTGAGTGCTTCCAACGTGCCGCGAACCGCTTTTGCTGTATGTGATGGAACATTGACCATTGAACATTGTCAAGGAGCATTTAACGTTGTCATGGGGCATTGCGATTAGAAACAGCTTGTTGACTAATGCCCAATTGCTCTGCGAGTTGTTTTTGTGTCTGTGTAGTATCATCTTCGTCCAACAATGCTTCCAATTCCGCATCTTCTTTTTTTTTTGGCGGTTTTCCATGTTCCTTGTCTGCAACATCGAAGTCGCCACTTTTGAAAAACCGAAACCATCATTCACACGTATCTTGCGATGGAGCATGTTCACCATAAGCTTCTCGAAGTAATCGGTATGATTCAGCAGCAGTTTTCTTCAAATGAAAACAAAAAAATTAATGCTGTCCGCGAATGCTCTTTGTTCAGTATAACTTTCGACATATTGAACACAACAATACAACACTATGCACACACTTTTCCAATTTATCACTCGTGCGCATCTGACACTTGTTGATGACACAACAAAATGGTGCAGTGTCAAATCTTTATAGCACAAACTGCATTGGTCCACCATCTGTTTTCTGAAATCCGCATTTCATACTTGTACACCTGGTATATCAATATAAGCTAAAACATTCATTAGCAGAGATTGAAAAACTGTGAAAAAAATCTTTTTTAGTCAAAAAATTTGTAAGCTAAGATATTACTTTATTAAATTAATGAATGTTGGTTTTTACTATATATATATATATATATCCTTTGGGGCTTATGTATATTTTGCTCTATGTAAGGGGATCTATGCATTATAAAAATTTGGGTCTATTTTCCACTCTTCACTAGACTGGCCGCTGTGGTGGTCGAGTGGTTATAGCGACAGACTCGCATCGTGAGGTCAGGGGTTCGAACCCCACCGTCGTCACAGTGGTGATCAGATGAAGTTGGTTTTCTGTGGTTCCCAACTTCAAGGCACTAATGCGAGCCGATCTTCCCCTTTAAAAAGTCTCACCACAGAGAGCAACAGACCTACTAACAGTAAAAATGTGTGATTCAATAATAACACATACATCACTCACTTCACTTCTGAAATGGAAGCACTGAAAAATCAAACACAACACTACATATGCACTCAGACTGTTAGGTACACACACAATTACACTTCCGGCGCAACTCACTAGGTAGCAAATCGCCCATAAATGGTGGTAGACCTGAGTTGTGCTCGTTTTGAAAGACTCTTCATAAAATTTCAAACCAGAAAAACAGACCCATTACAAATTAACTAGACTGTTTTGCTTTTCACAAAAATGAACATTTTCACAAATACAGGACCCAATAAAAAAGTTTGGACCATCCTGTGTCTATTGTAATTTTATATATCTATATTTATATTTCAGTTTAGGTCGAGAGATTGTCATCATATCCTTTCAATACCACCCAACTGTTGTGTTGCAGCACTCCCAACAGTGAATGATACTTGAATATTTCATCACCTACCTTTTCCCTAGTCTAATGAAATCTCTACCACAGTGATTCTCAATTGAGAGCCATATGACCCTCTTGCATATTTATGAGGTGAATGTGCGGTGAAATAGTAGCCCCAGAATAGGAAACCAGAGGTCAAAATTGAGTGAAAGGGGGAAGCAAGCCATGGGAGATTATTAAGGGGTCACAAAGAGCTGTAAAAAAAAACCAAAAAAAAAACCAGCTAAGAAGCATTAAGTGAAATATAATGGGAAAATATCTAATTTGAGAAATGGGTAGAAACCCATAGAGGTTCTACCCCATTCAATCTGTAAAACCCATAAGAAATTAGGTGGGAAAAAATAACTACTTTGAAAATCCAGAAGAACCCCACCTTCCAAAGAGAGATGTGACAGGGCTAAAGGTCCTGGTTGTCCGGATATCAGCCTTATTTATACAATTTTTGTTGTATAATAACAACATTAACTCATTTAGAGAAATAAGGTTAAGATATAGAAAGGATCTTGCTCCTGATAATGGAACACCCTTATTAAGGCAGGAGGTGGGGGCATAAGAAAAAAATATTATCTGAAGGGGAAATAAGTGGGGTAAAGGAAATACTAGTTAGTTGTACATATACAGTGAAGTCTCGATATAACGATGCTCTGCGGACCATGGAAAAATATCATTGTAGAGGGATTTATCATTGTATCAAGTATCGTTGTAGTGAGGTTACAGTATATAAATAAGTATATACATGTGGTGTTTATTACACTATAGCTGTTTAGTAAGGATTAAAGGGATAAAAAAAATTACCATAATAAACCAGATGAATATATTTTTTTATTGAAAAAAATTTTCTGTAGTATTTCCTGTAGGTCCATAGGTTCATTGTGACTATCATAGAAATTATGAACAATCTGTGTAGCAGTTGACAACTCTGTATATACAGAGGGTCTAGAGGCAAATTACAATCTTTTTAAACAAGTGAAAGGTCACCGGAAGGATACCAAAAATTTAACATAATCCTGAATCAATAATAAGCTTCTGTAGTATATGTGTGAATACATACCAGCTGATTATTTTCGGCTACATCCTTGGAATTTAAAATGCTCACATCTATGAGGTCCGGTCTATATCTATGCAATATGGTGCAGAGAGCTAATCCATTCTTCCATGATGTTGTGAAATTTTCAATTTTAATAGTGTCATGGAGAGCAACCTGACGTTGGCACCAGTTGAGCAATGCATCAGGGTGAATGCAAGATCCTTATCAAATAAATAAAAGCAGCCTAAGACATGATTCTGTTTAAAACAATTTTGATAATTCTAAACAAAAACATTGCAAGTAAATTTATAATCAGAGTATTGAGAATCTGGAATTATTTTGATCATCCAAAGCATGTATAAAGTATAGCTGAAAAATATTTTTCAATCCCGTTAGGTACAATGTAAAACCACCTAAAGGATGGGTTACCCTTAAAAAAAAAATAAATGGAACTGCATAAGCTATCTAACCAACCAACGGATCTGCACGTACATATATGTGTGAAAAAATCCATTTGAAAATGGTTCTGAACGTGAAAACACGAGGCACAGAATATCTGTTTCTAAATGTGTTTTACTGATTTTCCTTCCCCTTTAAAGTCTTTGTTAAAACATAGCAATGATGGCTCAGTATATACTCCTCCCCTTTCTTAATGCAAACATTCCTAAAGGAATTAGGCCCCATGGTACTATACGAGAGAAGTGCCAGAATTGCTGTCGTCACCTTTGCAGCGTACATGTTTTGAATATCATAAAATAGGGTGAATAGGAACAAAACTTTGTAAAATCACAAACATGTACTCCCCTATTATATTCACAAAAGAATTTTCTGTTCTTAATTTATTTTTCAGTTGGCTAACATGATAAATTTTTTTTGTGTCAATATAATACAGGAATATGTTTGTGCTTTTACAAAGTTTCTTTCCTATTCACCTCATTTTACAATAGCTCAATCAGAATCTTAAAAAAATTATACGTAAATAAATAGATATATATGAGCAAAAAGTCTGTAGAAACTTTAAAAAATTCATAACAACCGGAAAAATAACCGAAATAAAAAACGGTTTGCAGGGTTGGCATCGCTAGATCACAGGAATTTTTCTAAGCAGGGGGAGGGGGGAAAAATGGCCGATAGGTGGCGCTGACGTACACAAGTCAAAGAAAGGATACGCAAATAACGAACAGAATGCCTTCAAATCGTTTATTACAGCAATATGTGCTCCACATTACCAACACCACAGGGGATAACACATTGCAGGCAAGTCCCAAATCCAGCAACGGTAGAGTCCAGCAGGGCCACATACACTGTTAACAATGGTGAACTGATTGTGGATTAGGAGCGCAAGTTCTTATAACCGTCTCATTTGCATATTTCCACTGAAGATGCTCATACCAGCGCCACCTATTGGCTATTTTTTGAGTTATTTTTTTCGTCGTCTTGAAAAAATTCCTGTGACCTAGCGATGCTAACCCTGCAAACCGTTTTTTGTTTCAGTTATTCTTCCGGTTTTTATTCATTTTTGAAGTTTCTACAAACATTTTTCCCACCCTTTATATATATTTATCTTCAGTCTTTTGAAAATCCCGGTGATTTTGAGAAAAAAAAAGATATTCTCTTTTCTTTTTTTTATTACGAAAATATCACATAGATTTCAAGAAAGATTCATTTTCAGCTTAGACATTCTTATGTATCTATTGCATACTTGTATGTATGGAATTTGTTTTCTTTTTGAGAAGCAAAATCTAACACTATACAATATCATTTGCAAGACAATGTCGAATACTGCAGTTGTGATATTGTAGCCTTTTCAAAGTACTTCACTCCAATCAGAGCAAATAATTCTCAAAATTTGTAGCATGAAGCGTGGTAGGTAAATTTGATGAATACTAAAAACATTTATGACTTTTACAATTATACATAATTGCCATTTTGTATTGATAAATATGGTAAATAGGTCCTGTTGCTATAATAAGTTTTCTTATTTAAATAACTGTACTTGTGAGCCTGAATCTGAATCAGATATAATGAACTCTGATTTAAAGAATTTTTTTGAATATCCCAGAAATAACTTATTTGACAAGTTCTATGATCGGACTTAGAGAGTTTTAAAGAACTTTACCATCATACCCTGATACAGGGTTTTGTGCATACAGATATACGTTAGGCTAATGTGCATAATCACCAGTAAAGAGATAAATTTAAATTATTTATCAAATTTTCCAGCTACGCCTTGGAATTGTGTGTAATTACTGGAAAAAGTGATTTTTTTTTAGCATTTATGAAATTTTTCAACAAAGCTTGGGTATTAAGCACAATCACCAATAAAAAATACAGTCAAGTTTGCTTATAACATACCCACCCTTGATGATTGGAGACGTGTATGTGTTATAATTGATGTGATGTTATATGCAATGTTTTGAAATCGGCTTATACAGCAGTTATATACATGCATAAAGTGCATTATTGAGATTGCCGTGAACAAAATAAGCTAATGAAGTATGTAATTAAATTACATGATTAAATTACCTAATATTACATGAAAATAGTTTTTGGAAAATATTCTGAAGAATTTTGGAAATTTATTAGAATACATGATATATGAACATACACAGACTTTTGCTTTGATGATTAACTTGATTAACTTTTGTTTGATTAACTTGATGAGCGATTGCACTGAAATTTTCTTATACTGTTTTTTTCCCCAAACAAAACCATTTGGTGGGTCCAGAAACAGCAAAATTAAAAAAATAAATAATAACTTTGGCCTCTTTCCCTTCACCCTAATGTACATATACAGCAGAACCTTGATAATTCTACACACAAGTAACTTGACTAGGCACAATTCTAAATTTAATGGGTGGAAACTTCTATAACTTGACACAAGATGACTAAACTTTGCATAAGTCAACTACAATTTGCACTGTGTAAAATCAAAACAAGGAGGATATTTGAGACAAGGAGGGCTCTATTATTTTATGGGGAAACAAAAGCAAAACAAGAAATTCAAATTTCTAAAAATCATACCTCGCCTTTTTTTCTTCTTTGGAACTTCTACTGGAGCATCCAGGATTTGTTCATCTATTTTACCATCGGTGTTGTACAATGATCGCACTTGAGATGGTAAAACAGAATGGAGATTCAGATTAGGATACCTGGAAGCAGGATTCAGGGTGTATTGGTTGAAATCTTTGCTGAGGTTCTCTGGAGTCGTTTGAGCCAAAAGTCTATAAATAGCTTCCCTTTCTGCAAGAACTTGCAGAGGTGTTAGTTTTCCAGAAGCCCAACTTCGTATCATCCATGCAGCATCAAATGAGCTCAAGAATCCTCTTGCACAGCCAGAACCAGTAGGCCAAAAAGGCTACACAATTGGCAAAAAGCATTAATTTAGTTCACCTAGTCATAATACATTTCTTACAGGTAAGACAAAAAAAAAGTTTATTTGAAGAAAAAAACAAAGAAAATGTTTAATAGCAAAAGCCTGAATATATACAACATAATTTACTTATATTTCAGGACTAAACACACCTATTTGCAAAAAGTTAAGATTGATTCAGCTTTTATAATGTTTTTTGAGTTACTAAATATGAATGGCTATGGTAGTTTTGATTTTTTTTCATATGAATAATAAAACAAATTAATATCTTTATAATAATATTTGATATGATAAACATACAATTTTCTTTGCTGTTATGAAAAAAGAAAACAGTAACATTGTGCAGCTGCTGTGATTTTAAAGGATGGAACCCATATAATCACCATTTATTTCCCTAAAAGAATAAAAAATAATATTGGATACAATATTTTTTGGAACTAGTACTACAAGAATAAAAGTCTCACAAAGTAGTAAAATTATTTGTGGGCTTACTGTGTGTGTGTAAGCATGTTAGCACTGTATCTGTCCAGGAAAAGAAAATTGAACTTCCATGTAATTATTGTTTTCTAGTATTCTAGAGACAATTATTTGTCAGGAAGTGCTTATACACAACTGACAAAATATTAAAAAAGTTCTACTTTAAAAGATACTGAGTAATATAAAGTGTTATGTCAAAATTGCAGATAAAAAAACAGACCTCTAACAAACTATCGCCTACAAGACCTTGCAAGAGCTTATATCCTCGCCGTTCTGTAATTCTACAAGCATTTTCAGCGGCATACATTGATGTAAAATCAAACATAGCTACATCAGCCTGACCATAATGATTCACAGCAAATTCAATGAAAGGGTGCTGGAAATTTGTAGCAAAATTTGCAGCATCTCTTGCATATTCTAGCAAGGATTCTCTGTTAACATTTTCAGCAGACAATAATCGAGCAGTATCATTATAATCCTGTATATGAAGATAGAAAAGTATTAAATAAATTAAATATAACAGAAAAAACCTACATGAATGAATGAACACCAGAACTTTGCCACTGGACTTATCCCGTTGCCGAGATCTCTTCCAGCCCAGCTTCGTGGCAGAGTCTAGAACGCTTTATTTTGCGTCAAAAAAAAAAAAAAAAGAAAGAAAAAAAAAACAAAAACATACAAACTTTTACAACATATTATCCCCGGACAATTGGGTACTGTCGCGATTAACAAATTTTGTGGTGATTACAGACGAGATGGGATTAGGAGTTGGAGAAGTTTCGGGGTTTAGTTACGATGAATGTACACATATTAGGATGGAGGTATGTTTTAAAAGCAATTGAGGCCTCCCCCATGCCATCTCATCTGTTATCTTACACTTGCCATATTATATACACAGGATACAAAAAGAAAAAGAAATGAGAATCTTATTGTGAAATAAGAATATATATATATATATATATATATCCATCGGAGCGAGTCATCACACCTTATTGGTGAGCAAATGGGTTTGATAACTTGTGGACTAGAAGCCAGCATCAGTTTTATTGGGTTGAGTTCACTCGCTTCGGTGGTTTTAATGAAAATATACAAAATAGAAGTATTGTGTGGGGGAAATATATACAATTAGGGATCACCCATGCAATCTCGCTTAGCACCTTATTCGGTGAGCAACATGAAAACGACAATAAGAAAAAACCTACAAAAACTTAACCTTGAAAAAATATTTTCATTCAGTCACCTTTGTTATAAATAGGATTGAGATTTTTTATGACCTAAAGATGAAACGTCATTCCCGATAGGTTAAAATCAAACATAGCTACATCAGCCTGACCATAATGATTCACAGCAAATTCAATGAAAGGGTGCTGATCAGCAACGTCGTTTCATCTTCAGGTTATAAAAATCTGAGCCCTAGTTATAAAGCAACAAAATACCTCTAAGCTGGGATTGTGCTCTAGGTCACATATGAGGAGGGGGGGGGGGGGAAAGAGGTTTCTGTACCTAAAAAACACAGGTCCATGGAGGCAAAAAAAATATTAGAGGGAATGTTTTTTTACAAACAGTTCTGTTTACTGTGAAATAAATAAATATATAAAAACATTGTATCATTTAATTATATAACTTATCAAGTCAAACCAACTTGTGGCACACAGTAGTCTCAGAGTGGCATGCAAAAGTTTGCCAGAAATTTACGAAATGGGAAATATACCAGAAATAGAGAAGTTGCACGCAGTGTTAGAAAAAAAGTGGTTCTGATTCAATATGGTATATCTTTACTTTCAATTAATAAGTTTGAACACAGTAAATCAGCCACAATGCTTAAAGTTTCAGAAAATTTGAGTTATTAAAAAAAATTATTAAAATTTTTTTTTTCAAACAATTAGTTAGCACACATAAGAAATTAACTTGGTAAGCAGCATGCACTGTAATGTAATGGAAGGATAGCAGTTTGGTAACCCCAAAAATCCTTTAACCATGATGTTAATGATGGTGGCACAAGCTTGAGATATTTCTATGAGTAATTTCTTTATTCATCTCTGCCAAGTACGTATTTTTGTCACTTTTTTTTAATTAGTGAAAACTTCATTTCCCCCCTTCAGAATATCATTACATTAACTTACATTCATAATAACTCCTCGGTCTAATAAGCTCTGTTTCTTTGCAGTCATAACAAAATAATGGGTGTCATCTTTATAATACACAATATTTTCAAGATCTATTCCTGTCTGCTCTCTCATATCCTGAAAATATATAACAAAAACATTTAAATTACTGAACTGCATTACAAATTATCTCAGCAGACTTTACTAACAAAATCATTTTACATTCACCAGCCTAATGTAGCAGCTGCTCTTCAAGAATTTTCAGAAAATCACTTTGCCAAAACCACTTATGCAAGCATTCACTTTTAGCTAACTCATTGAAATCAATGGTTTGAAAAAACAGTATTACTATCAGTTTGGCCCAGTAAGAGGTCTGTGTAAAAGGAAAATAAACCATAGGAGACAATTACAGAAACTTTAATTGGGATATTTGATTACACAGCATTGCAGGTTAAAGTGTTCATGGGAGTTGCATGGCAGTTGAACACAAGTTATTACATAATATCAAAAGTTTAGCAGAAAGTTATCTACTTCTATCTGTACAAGATCACACACACACAGTTGTGTGCTGAAACTCTCCAACACAATGACTGTAACACACAATTGATATTTTTTCACATATCTAGCGAGAGTGCAAGTTGATGGTGGCCTTGGCATTGGAAATTTCATTGAGCAGATGAGATGCATTTCAATCTGGCTGGGACTGTAATCATCCAAAATTTTTGAATTCAGGCATCAGAATGACCTCTGCATTACAGGCACTCACAGTTTGGTAAGACTATACAGCATCAGATTATTCTCTTTACAATGTTACTATAATAGAACACCAGTCACCTGTTCCATTAGTACGCAGAAGTATTTTGACATGCTGAAAGTTTAGTCACATTCTACAACTTCAGCAAAGACAGTCTGGACATTCATGCAAGATGAAGCACCTTCACACACACAGCAATACTGGTATGGCAGTTTTTAAAGCAAGAATTCATAATTGAAAGCGTCATAAACTATTTCTTTCCCATTGGATGGCAACCTTGTTCCCTGAATCTCACCCATGTGACTTTTGGCATAGGATATCTGAAGGCCGAGGTTTATCTTGGTGGTGTTCCAAACTTGAAAATCTTAAAAGATAGTTTAAAATAGACTGTGATAAACATCCCTCAAGAGATGTCACATTCCACTGTATAAAATTCACACAGGATGTAATTTTTGGTCCACAAGAACAATGGGTACATTGAACATCAAGAATGACCTCTAAATAAAAGGTAATTTATTTTTCTGTCAATTACAATTCTTTTATGCATTGTAAAGCACCATAGTTCTCCCTATCAGCCAATTTCTGAACTACAGTAGACTCTCGCTAATCCAGCACATATCTGACCAGGGTGTGCCGGATTACCAAAATTGCAGAATTAGTGGAAGCTAATTGAAAAAGCCCATTTAAATAATATAAACGTTTTACACACAGACATGCAGTGACATGTTTCCCTCAATAAAAACACCGGATTACTAGACGGACTGGACTAGCACATGGCCAAATTATTGAGAGTCTACTGCATTATTTTTCTTTCACAGAATCCTTTTCATAAAATTTTCCACCTTTCTGCTCTTTAGATTGAGTTTTTACAGATGGCTTTGGGTAAAGTCAGTTTAATTATGGTCAACTTGTATATACATGAAGCAAATACAGCAATACTTCAAACATATGTGATAAGTGAGACAAGATTAACCACATAAAACAAATTCCAGTAAGTCAGGGTGCAATTTCGCATGCAAATACTTGTAGACCGAGATACAACATTTGAGAAAAACAACCGTTTTTTAGTAAAAATTTAAATAAAAACTGAACACTTACTGGTGATCATATGTAATACCCAGGTCCTATAAAGTTGTTACACAGTCAATAAAATTATTTAAATTCACCGGAATTGTGCATATACTTCAGTCTAGGATGATGACTGATCAGAAATGCTGGTTTTATTTGCTGCACATGTAGAGAAAGTCAACATCACAAGACTAATAATTTGATGCTTTCATGTTTTTCATAACTACTGGAAACGCCTAACTTTTTATCTCTTGCTCCCAACACAAGATGGAGTTGATCTCAACTTTCGCTTTTCTTTTTTTGTGTATTTCTTATTATTATTATGTCTCTCTCCCTCTCTCTGGGGAGAAAAATCTGTAAGTGTATGTCACAACGCTCCAGTGGGAGGCTGTATGTAATTCCCATGTGTTTCAGTCACTCATTACTGAATCACCCTTTTTATAGAATTAAATATTGTTGAGTTTAAAAACACAGGTGTGTGTTTGAATACATGGTATTGACCATGGGTTGTGGTCCGTTGTTGTCGGAACCCCAGCAGTTTCTATGGATTGTGCAAATTTTAGTAGCTCAGTGTCAATTTGGATACTTCAGATACTCAACTTTTCTACAAGACATTACAAGAAACTGTTAGTAGAATTTCAGCAATTTAATATTTCGGTTAGCACGATGGCAAATTTAACTGTGTTGAGTCGATGTAAGGGCAGCTTCAAGGCCCAAATCACCAGACTTGATAAATTCTTGCCAGATAATGAAAGTGCTAGTGAGGCAGTAATTAAACGCAGAAAGGAAACATTAAACTCGACAAAAAATAATTTTGAAGATTTGAAATTGAAATATTATGAAGTTTTTAAAGATGATGAATTTGAAGTTCTAAATGTAGAGCTCTGTGAAATTGAAGAAAAATTGGAGGACACTGAAATCCATTTGAATTTGTTGAGCTTCGTTCCCAGTAAAATCGAAACTAATACTTCTAAGCAAAACGTAAAACTGCCAGAAATTCCCCTGCCACAATTTAGTGGTAAATATGAAGAGTGGACCTTGTTCAAAAATAAGTTCAATTCTTTGATCACCGAAAATAATAACCTTTCCGATGTACAAAAACGGCATTATTTACAAGCTGCGTTATTCCCGGAACTAGAGAAACGATTCAAAAACAAACATTTAATTGTTGATACGCATATCAATGCATTAATTTCAATCCCTAAAATCACCCAAGAGTCGGCTAAAGATTTGAGAGCCTTGCTAGACAACGTTCTAAAGCACCTGAGAGATTTAAATATTGCAAATCTTAAAACAGATGCTCTGAGTAAAGTAATATTATCCAATTTAATTCTTAGAAAATTGAACAGAGAAACAAGAAAACAATTTCAAATGACCCTAGAATCTACAGAAATTCCTAGTTGGGACAGTTTGATTTCGTTTTTGGAAAGCAGATGTGTGTCAATTTTTGGAAGGCATCACACGAACCATTCCCGTCTGTGAGCGCCACAATTCACCTATAAATAAATCAAAGATATTTGCTGTAAAATCCTCTAACTACGAGAAATGATGTCCTGTATGCAAAATAGAACACTCCATCTGTTCTGAGTTTCATAGGCTAAGCATTAATGAGAGGCAAAATATAGTGAAAAGGAAACACCTTTGTTTCAATTACCTCAACAACTCCCATACAGTAACTGAATGCATGTCCAAGGGCTGCAACATCTGTGGTTACAAACATCACACCCTCCTTCACAGAATTAAAAGAAATGACTTGTTAGAAGACAAAACAAAAAAAGAAGGAAAGTTGTCCCTGCAAGCATCAAACGTACTCCCACTTGCTGATAAACAATCCATTGAGATGGGGGAAGTCAGTCACACATCGACTCTCATAAACAGCACTCCTCGACAAGTGACAAATAACTACGTTCTTCTGGCTACTGCAGTTGTAACAATAGTTGGGAACCTTTGGGGAATTTGCCAAACCTGCCTCTATCTCTTATTTTCGAAACATGTTTATATAGTTGTAATTGTATTATTTTTAATAGAATTTGTTATGTTATCTTACCTTTTATAACCGTGCACGGTTGATTCAATTAGTCTGTGATATTTTCATTGCTCATAGTCCGGTAAAATGTGTGATCTTGATCACATCGCCATTTTAATTTATTGTTGTTGCCATTCTTATTTTTGTAAAAGTTCCTATAAAAAATCTATTGTCATTTATTTATGTAAATTATATGTTGTATTTTCCTATTGGCTGTGCTCTGTTGTGTATTTTTCTGAGATGGTCGGTCCCAGGAGTTGGATCGTTCCGCATTTAATTTTATAGGTATAAATTCCCGCTGCCACTTCGCATTATCTCGCATTCGTTCTCGCCTTTCAACTCGAGATACATCACTTTAGGTGAAGGTGGTCGCCTTTGGGTGAGTCATCTGAAGTATGAAATAGTTCATCTCACTGGTGCTTATACATCGCCGGCTGGTTCCGGACCCATCATGCCACATCTCTAGTCATTTGTTGTCGTCCCGGTTTCTGTCATCGTTCATCCGTCCGTCGTATGGTTCCGCATTGCTTCCGATCGTCATTTCGGCCATTCAGTTTGCAGCTCTTACCGCCACGTGAGCCTTGGCCTCGGGTCGTGACCTTCGATCATTGCTTCCGATCGTCATCTCGGCTGTTGTGTTTGCAGCTCTTCCCGCCACGTGAGTCTTCGCTTCAGATCGTGACCTTCTCCAAGGTCGATGATGTCACGGCCCGTGTGATCCGATAAAGATCGCCTAACTCCTGCAGTCGGACTAAATTGATGAGACAACGGACTTGCATTGGTGTACGGTATGAAAATTGAGAAATAATTCTGTTATTCGTAACCTATTTAATTGTTAAAGAATTAATAAATTTACTTTTGTTAAAAACTAGAAATTTATTTGAAATCATTTGTCTCTCTCCTTTGTGTATCGATTGTACTGATTTCGCCAGACCAGAATCCTGGGTAGTTATGCTGGATTGTCGCACAGTGGTATACGCGAGGGATTCACAAGGTTGTTTACAACCATGTAGAGCGCTGTTGGATAGCGCATCGCAGTCAAAGTTTGTCACTACTGAATGCACAAAGACTCTTGGGTTGAGCGGCTCACCAGTAAACATAAACAAGAAACTGCATGTGGTAATTTCATCTTCAGACAGCAAGTTTAGGCGCTCACTGGAGTTGCTAATAGTTCCGAAAGTAATAGGTTTCAGTCCTTCCAGATACATCAACAAATCTGAAGTTTCCCCTCCAGAGAATATACGGCTAGCAGATCCTGACTTTAACGTTCCGAATAGAATCAACATTTTATTGGGTGTCGAAATATTTTTGAGATTTTACGCGAACATCGGATTACCAAATCTAAAATATCGTTGCAAGAAACTGTTTTGGTTGGATAGTTTGCGGTGCTGTGCAAAAGCAATGTGCGATATTGTCCCTTATTAGAACATTTAGATAACACCTTGAAAAGATTCTGGGACTTGGAATCCGTAAACGAAAACAAGCTTATTGAAAGTATTGAGGCATTTCTTTGTGAAAAGCATTTTTGAGACTCATTCCAGAAATAAGGCAGGTAGATCTGTAGTGCAAATACCTCTTAAATCAGATCAAACACAATTGGGAGATTCTTTGGCCATGGCTAGTAGAAGATTGAACACAACGTGCAAACGACTAGACAAGGATGGAGATATGAAAAAGCTTTACGTGTCCTTCATGAAGGAGTATGAGGATTTGGGACACATGGAAGAACTCACCTCTGTTGCAGTTGATCACAACACCTACTATATGCCACATCATGGCGTTCACCGGCCTGATAGTGCAAGTACAAAACTTTGCATAGAAGAGTTGATCCACTTTGCCCAAGAATATTTAGAAGACACCAACGAATAAGGCAAATACACAAATGTATTTGCCTTATTCGTTGGTGTCTTCTAAATAAACAAAACTTTGCGTTGTCTTTGATGCATCCGCCGTCTCTTCTTCAGGGGTGTCTCTTAATCATTTGCTCATGAATGGTGGAACTATTCAACAGCATTTATTCTCAATTATGATGAGATTTCGTCAACATAGATATGCTTCCACCGCAGACATTGTAAAAATGTATCGGCAGATTCTGGTTGAATCCAACCATTGTGATTTGCAGAGAATCACGCGGAAAGAAAATCGGAACGATCCTGTTAAGGTGTTTAGATTATTGACTGTCACCTACATTACAGCTTGTGCTCCGTATTTAGCTACACGTGTGCTGAAACAGCTTGCACTAAATGAACAATCTCGGTTTCCTTATGCGTCCAAGATTGCACTCTCAGACTTTTATGTGGATGAAATCTTGTCTGGTGCACTTGTCTGGTCTACATGATGCTCTAGAGATTCAGCTTCAATTGATACAGATGCTCCAAACTTGTGGAATGACACTTCACAAGTGGTGTTCCAATTCGACACTGCTAAATGCAGTCAACCATGGCGAGATTGAATACAGTTTTGATGACAAGGACAATGTCACCGTGAAAACGTTGGGCTTGGCTTGGAATCCCCAAAAGAACTATTTCACGTTCAAGGTAAGCTAAACCTATCTTCCGATTACAACAAGCGCACCGTTCTCTCGGCTATAACAAGACTGTTTGACCCTTTGGGTTTGCTAGGGCCTATCACAGTCAAGGCCAAAATATTCATGCAGCATTTGTGGCTGTTGAAATTGGACTGGAATAATACGCTTTCAAAAAAGGAAGCAACCGAATGGTGCAAGTTTATTACTTCCCTGCATGTTGTTAATGATGTATGCATTGAATGTTATTGCTTATCTGGTGAAGGCAGATCAATTGAAATACATGGATTTGCCGATGCTTCTTCTGATGCCAATGTAATTGGCAGCAGTTTACGTGCAGTGTCTTTCTGAAAATGTGTACAATGTTAAGCTGTTGTGTAGTAAGTCAAGAGTGGCTCCACTCAAGGTGACTACTATACCTCGTTTAGAATTGTGTGCAGCAGTGTTGCTGTCCAAGTTGATCAGTAAAGTTGTAGAATCTCTAAGATTAGACCTTAAGAAAATTATTTTGTGGTGAGATTCAAAAATTGTTCTGGCATGGATCAACACCTCACCTCATTTGTTGAAAACTTTTGTAGCTAATAGAGTGGCAGTTACTCAGGAAATAACTAGTGGGTATAAGTGGTGAATCGTTAGATCTGAAGACAATCCAGCAGATCTGGTGTCACGTGGCTTGTCTCCTGACAAATTAATTCACAATGAATTGTGGTGGAGCGGTCCTGATTATTTGAGATCAGAACTTAGTTTTGATTTTGATCTACCTACGTTCACAGCCGAGGATGAGACACTTGCTAGTGAATTCAAGAAATCCGTTGAACATTCATTGGTAGCAAGTGTTGATGATGTTATAACACCTATAATAACAAGGGCCAGCAGATACACAACTACCATTAAAATAGTTGCTTACGTGCTTAGATTTTATTCTAATGTGAGATCTAAGACAGACAAAAAAATCAGGTCCACCCACTGCCTAAGAACTTGGCGTAGCAAGAATAAAAATAATTCAGATAGTTCAAAGAGAACTCGGTGAGGAATTGAGGAACTTGAAGCAAGGGGCTCAAGTCTCCACTAAAAGCAAATTGAAAAATCTTAATCCCTTCATCGATCAGAAAGGATTGCTTCGCGTTGGTGGTAGCATAAATGAAGCAGACATTTCGTACAATCAAAAACAGCAATGGCTGGTAATAGCTATGCATCCTATATAATATATACTATAAATTTATCACATTTACTATGAGGTAAAGATTGCACTACAAAAGTTTGATAAAATATCTTTTACAAAACTTGAAAATAAACCAATAAGTCTATTGGTTACATTTGCTCACGTGTAACAGATATGCTTATCGGTTGCATTTTTCAAGTTCGATAAAGGAACTTTACAGTGTAATCCCGGCCTAATATATAAGACGAAAAACTAAATGTGAAGTTTGGAAAATTCAACAGGCTATTAAATACATGCTGAACTATATGGCTGCTGTTTTGTGGGCTAAATGATTTTAAGAGTCTGGTCATTATGTGATAACTCATCCGTGTCCTTTTTGAATACATGGAAAAAGGGAGGTTATATATTAAAAATATATTACCTGGAAAAACTTCTGGTTGAATATAAATGCAACTCCACTTATTTCTGCTACCTGAGCTTCTTGAATTGTATGCCGATTAATGAAATTGGCTGTTACTGCAATTGCTAGTTTTCCTCGAAATTCTTTTCTATTGAAACCTGAGAGTGTGAAAAATATTAGTTCCATATGCTATATGTGATCAAAATACATAATGAAGCTTAACCTCATAAATGTTTTATTCTCTCTCTATCTCTCATTGAATGAAATGCATTTCAGCTTTGGCCCTGCATAAATTCACCAAAATTTGGATGCCAGTTTGGGGGGGGGGGGGAAGAGGATGAAAGAAATGAGAGTGAAGTTCAGATAAGCGTTAATTCTTTATATTTTCTCCAAAACCAGTTTTCTTAATGCTATCAACACCTGAAGATATGATACAATAGATGTTTTTTTTTAGACTTTCTTTGCACTGTTATTTCTATGTCCTGCAGATAAATATGAGAAGAGGGGAAAAATATGATGTTGCCAGAGAAATTGATTACACAGCTGACACTCATTATAATGACCTTCATCCTTCCACAGACAATGGGCGTAATACTGGGAGGTTGTTATATCGAAAAGAAAACATGTAGGATAGATGGTATATGGAAACATTTGGGACTTGTCCTACTGGTCATTGTAATGGAATGGTTGCTATAACAGGAATCATTATAAAGAGCATTGAGTGTATCATCTAAATATGATAACATATCTTGATGGTTATTAACATTAGAACCGAAGCACTTTCGGTATACCTAGAGACGTGGACTGGGTCAAATTGACCCAAACTGTGAAAAAACAGTATTTCATAGCGAAAACAGGAATTTATTTTTGGTTCCTGGGTTTTTCCCCTACTCTTATTCAATGTTGTTTAATTGAGTAATCATAATGGAAAATTATATTTGTTTATGAATATAAAATGGGCTTCAAAATTAGCTAAAAAATGAAATGTAATTCAGTAAAAATAAGATTTAGTATTCATTATTTATTCTATTCAGTCCAAAAACATTTTTCAGTAATCCCATAATATGACAAAGATATAAAATAAGCACGCCAAATTAAGTATGAGAAAGTCTATAGTATGATTCTGTCAAATAAGTATTGATTTCTTACTGATAAGTGGAATTTATGAATTTATGATGAGCAGTTGAGCAAAGTTTTTTTTCATTATTCTTGCACATTCATCGCACGTTGAAGTTGCACATACCATGCAAAAATGAACAGTTTGGTTTCCACATTTTTATGTTACCTGACATCAGATCGTTTATTTTTATTTATTACTATTATTATTTTGATCGCTCACAAACAGTTACATGATCAAGAGTGCACAAACGTTTCCTTTTGCGCAAGGGCAACACGTATGATGAATGCTGCTCTTCAGTAAGATTTTAGAGGAACTGCTTTCCAAAAACTAATTCTGGCCTTCTGTACTGCTCTATGCAAAATACAGGAATATTTTTATAGTGAGATCCAGGACGTTGTAGAAAACGTCTGTGATGTCACCTTCACAGAATATTTTTTGGGCATTTGATCACTACAACTACGATCGTTACACTTAGTTGAATTGCATTGTGAAATAATTTCTGTGTGTGTGTGTGGAAGCTTTTTGGGGCTACTACTGCCAATATCGACTGCCAGATGAAGCATGCTGAGGAATGAAAACCTTATATGGTTGTTTCCTTGATAAATTGTCATTTTGGCATCATTGTTCTATACAGCTGTAGTTTCACTATCTTTATTGCATCAGATAAGATTGATCAGATATTTTTTGGCTTTTAGCATTAGAGCTAGCTTCAGTGTAGTAAAAAAAGTGTCGGTTGAGGCATTTCTGCCCTTGTTCTCAAATGGCTTGATCAGTTGCATCACTATGTGCTCTGAAAGAGAGAGATTCGTTGGATTCTGATACTTCTCAAGATTTGGAAATCCATTAAAAACGTATTTGGTGCAGGGCAGAATTTTATTCTTTTTCTGTGACATCGTTTGCCTACAGAAATTTCAACTACATGTTTTTTCTAGAGATAAACTTTTACTCTTCTAAAATCTTTATTGAGTCTCGTTAGAATTCCAGGTATTCAAGTTTACAAAGGAAAAAAATATTTAGCTCTACTTGCCATTCCTCCATTGATTAAAGATAATCTGCTCTGACAATGAATTGGCCTTGACCTTGAAAGACCTTTATTCTTCACTATCTTCATTTACAAATACTTTTTAGAAAGGGTAACCACTTCCAAGAAAATTCTACACCCCTTTTTTCCCTATAGAATAGTACGTGACTCAAACCGCGTTCTAGGTATAAGTGCTTATAGCTCTGAAACACAAAATGTGAAGATAATAAAATTTTCGTGAATTAATATTTCTATGACATCATGAAAAGTCATGAAATTTGTTTAACATCTGTGTGTAAGTTTTTGAGATAAATGAAAACAAAATTTGATTTGGGTCAAATTGACCCACTCCGCAGTTCTAGTGTTAATGAATAGTTAAAATGAACTTCTGTGAGCCACTGAAACCTGATGATTTTTCTTTCAGAGTTCACCTCGGCATAAAATCCAGAAAATATCTGTTTCCTTGATACACTGGGCTGAGAAAAAGCTGTCTATCTCTATCGAAACGTGGGTTGTTTGAACCAAAATCAGTGATTATGCACTTGTCAATGCTAAAAGTCATGCCCCATTCATTTACCCTTGCAGCAATCCTATTCAAGTTGGTCTGGAGTAACTCCATATCACTTTCATTCCTGACCACCCCAATTAGTTTCACATCATCTGTGAATTTTCTAACAATTCCATCGATTCCCTGATCAAGTTTATTGATAAAAAGTGAAAAAAGTATGGTACAGATGTGCATAACTTTTGAAATCCAGAAATTCTCCCGAAGGGGGGGGGGGGCACTCACAGACTCGATCAACAAAAAAAAAAAAAAATTCAAAAAAAATTTTTTTCGAATTTTTTTTTTTTCAATCAATTAAGAAAAAGTTACACCCCCCCCCAAGGCAGGTTCTTGCCCCTGAGCAGAATATAATTCCATGTCAGTCTTTCCGTGCAGAATACAGAAATCACATCTACATACTGTTCATAAAATATGTGTTTTTTTTCGTGAATGCTATCAGTGTTTCTATCTTGGGTATATTAACTCTTAAAAGCTTTATATTTTAGCTTTATTATAGCTTAAAGTTTTATATTTTCTTTCTGAACACTGTTTAATCGGAAGAAACAATTAAAAAAAAAACTCAAATTACGAAGCGCAACCAAGGTCATGCCCCTGATAAATGATTGGCGATAAACGCTACGAAAACAAAGTCGCGTCTTTGCCAGTTGTTTAAATGCGGTCACAGAGACTTTTTTTAAGGCTACTAGATGGAAATGACCACGGTAATCATTGACGCCACAGCAACGTGAAAGCTCGCGTAAAATCTAATTTTCTTATGCCTACACTAGCTATGGCAACCCATCAAACTACAGTCCAAACGTGGTAACCATTTTTTTCCTTTGAAATTTGACAGAAAAACTATATGTCTGTATATTATTATTTTTATAGTTTTTGTCTCGAATTTCTCTTTTTATTCTCTCATCACATGGAGCTAATCCAATACAGCTATTCTATATATATTATATACATATCACACACGTTGGTGATGAAAAAAATTGATTCGGCACCTATAGACTTTGTAGCTTGGCAGTTTCTTACACCAGCACATCGAACTTTAGCCAGGGATCTCTGGCCAATTCACACGATTCGGCCAGTCAAAGCCTGAATTATTCCTGAAAATCAGACTTTGGCCAAAACTCTCAGCCAATTCGAAACAAGACTTGAAAAAATATCGTTGTAGAGAGATTTATTGTTATATTGAGTATCGTTTTAGCGTGGTTTCACTATATACATATATACCCAACACAAGACATATACTAACCTAATAGTGTGTTGCGTTTTCCATCAGCTCCGATTAAAACATCAAACTCATACTGAGAGACTGGATGATCAGCAGGGTCCACACAGGCATGCCATCCAATTCCTAAATCATTTGACACAATAAGATTATAAGCCAGTGAACTCTTGTTTTAAAGTTGAATTGACAAACAAGCAAAAAAGGAAAGATAAACTGATGCACAAGCAGAGAATTTGAAATTTTATAGTTATTCATAAAAGCTACTATATGACCAACCATCAACTCCAATGTCCTCAAATTTGGAGTATGATATGCCATTCTATTTTTAGAGTTTAAGTTTGAGAGTTCAAGTATTAATTCATTATGGCACATCCTGTCAAATGCTTTAGCAAAATCTAAGAATATATCAGTTTGTAGGTTTTCATCACTTATTCATGAATAAGTCATGCATAAAAAAAGATGATTAATGGATGCAAATAATCATGGTCTGATGAGGAGGTCATGGGGAGATAATTGTGCTTGCCTGAAATTAAGGTGGTGAGATAGTGAACCTTATTTATGAATGGGTATTATTTTATTAATTTTCTAGCCAGTGGGCAATTTGGATGCATTTGATGAAACATTGAAACTAATTAATAGACAATTTGAGATCTCACCTGCACAAAATTTGAGATCCTATCGAAGCTTATATAGTGTGGTTTTAATTTTTTTAAAGGTTTGAGAATATCTCGTTTGGTGAAAAAAAAAGGATTGGAATGTGTAGTGTATCAATGAAAGAGTAGAGGGGGAGTGGGATCAGAAGAAAAAACTGTAAAGTAAGAAGGACTGGACTCGGAGGAAATATCAAAGGGAGAAGCTATTTCTTCATTGAAAATGTTGAGAGGTGAGGGACCAGCTGACATAAGTCAAATTAAGTTCAAAAGTTTGTGAAGTTTGTTTCGAGATAATTAATCCTCTGTTGGATGCAACTGGTTTGACAGGCACAGTTCGGTCATTTTCATTCCCACCTCCACTCGTAGGAAGAGGGGTAGAAATCTGCCTCTCCTAGTAGTCTTCTATCTTTACAGGATGTCTAAACATTCCCACAGAGGTCAGTATTACTTTTAGAATATCAAAATTAAAATTAATGGGTATAAATTTGCGATTGTTTTACCAGCGTCTGTCAAGAGCATTATGCTCAAACTTGCTGGTTCAAATATTGCGCCCAACGGAGGGTTAAGCAAGTGAGATGATCCATTTTTTTGGTGAAGAATGAGAATTTATTTTCCTGAGATCTACATTACAACTGTCATATTGGAAATAAAAAAGCGTGTTAAGAACTAGAGATATTTCTGGGTGACATAAATAAAGCAGATCAAGTTTGTTGAGATATCTCAGGATTGCCACTGCAAAAGTTAATTATTAATAATTTTTTCATCCACATCGAGGACACTAACATAATATAATGCGTCGAAAACTTGTAATTTTGAAAAGGATACATAAAAATTTCATTTTTTTTATATTGTGGTATTTTTTTTTACTTGAAACTACGTTTTCCACCAACCTGGGTTTAGGGACTAAGGCAATTTAATCATGACATCACTGATTCTTGTGTACAAATTATATAGAAAATGCAGTACTCACGTTCTTGCATTTGATCTTCTGGAGGTTCTTTCAATCTTGAAAAGCTGACATTTTCATGAACTTCAACACCTAACAGAAGTGCTACCTTTAGCAATATTAATTGCAATTGTCGTATGCCTGATGGAAAAATTATACAAATATAAATAATGAAGACCAAAATTTTTTGTTGGTTCAACATGTTATAATAAGGTATATTACATTTGAAATTTTTTTTTAGAAACATTATATATTAAAATAAATTTTGACAAATTTACACTTCACAGATGGATGATTTTTTTCCCAGCCCATGATACATCAAATCAAGAGACTTTCTGGATGTTAAGCTGAGGTGAACTGGAAGAAAACTTTGTTGTCTCCATTGGGAATCGAATCCAGGAACTCTTGCAAAATGGACAAGGTTTTAATTTGCCTGGTATCCAAGCAATCCCGGGTTCAATTCCTGGTGGAGACAATAAACTTTTTTCCCAAGTTCATCTCTGCATAATATCGAGAAAGTCTAATGATTAAATTTACACTTTATCTCTCAGTGTGTCTCAAAGGGGCAAAATGCTATAAACACTTCTGGTCACATTCTCTGCAAGGTGACATTCAGAGATTAAATATATTTTTTTTAACAGCTGGCTGATGCGAAGATATATTTTGGAAAGAGAAAATTCAACTGCCTCTGCAGGGAATCGAACCCATGTCCTTTCACTTTCCGGGTGAATGCCCTAGACCACTAGACTACAGAGGTAACGAATATCTCAATTTTTCCTTAGAGCTCGTGTGCACTGAACAGGACTGTGGATGGCCTCCGGTTACATACCAGAAATTACGGTTGCCGGCATTCGAAAAAAGCGTCTATATGGTGTAAATTCGCCTTGTTCCTACAAGATTGGATTGAATTGACAAATTTTTTTGAAAAATTGTGTAGGATTTGGAACGCCTGTTCAAAGTGTAAAAAAATTTTCCGAGATCGTTCAGATAAAAAAAATGAATCTAAAAACTATCTTGAATATCCAGTTTTGTCATCCAGCTGCTATGTGGTCATCACCATATCTTATCCCAAAAATCACTGGTGTGTACACAGAATCGGCTTTTATGAGGGCAGAAGGATTTCTTCCACAGAAATTGTGGGTCACTAACGCTCAAAAATAATTTTAAATTCACATAGTATAAGACTATTTTCTCCAATATCCTAATTTTCTACAAAATTATTTTTAATTTTTAATTTTCTTGGGGAGGGGGCACAGGCCCCCATACCTCAGATTTTGCCTTTGGTGGAACCCCCGGGTTTGGAACCCTCGATCGCACAGTGATAATCAGGCAAAAATATGATTTTTTAAGGTTTTCCAATTTTGAGTTGGCTATTCCTTTGAGAAAAGTTCTGGTTGCCACAAAAATCACACAGACCTACAACACAAATAGGTATACACTAAATTTCAAATCCAAACATAACCAATTTGAAGGATAGACGAAGGGCCGCTACAAGGGGGGGGGGGGATCAGGCAGGTCTAGTGCCCCCCAGGCTCTGGACTACAGGGGGCTCCAAATTTACCCTTTATAACTGCTTCATCTGCATTAAACGGGGTACCAAAATGTGTGCTTGTCCCATTAGAGAAAGCATTTAGTTGCTGCCCTAGTTAGATGGCACCACTTACCGAACACAAAACACGCTAAATGCTGGCACATACACACTTAAGTTTCACGAACACAAATCTGACATAGCTTCCATATTCAGGGGTGAAAATATATGGCAGTAATATGGCGATAGATCACAGGGAGGAAAAATTAAATCATTCTACCAGGAAATCGCTTCACAAGGATTCATGTGAATAGGGAATCAGAAGGTAAGTGCCTGAGAGAGAGAATCTCATTTGCTTCACATTTAAATCAGAAGATATTATTGAAAGAGCCAAGATTTTTTTAAAGAAATAAAAAATCAATCAGAAGGGAATTTATAGATTGATTTATTAGTAAATATATAAATGTGTGCCTCTAACTTTTAATTACAGTGGATCCTGCTTATAACGTTTTTCAAAAAAACCATCATAAAAAACTTTGTAAGCAGGAAAACACTTTAAACAGGAAATCTTAATGAGAATTATTTAGATTTGGGACGATGGAAATAAGTTCTACTAAGTGGAAAAACATTCTAAATAGGAACGTTATAAATGGGATCAACTATATATTTGTTTTAGATTTATTACATTTGCTAATAAACCATTTGTTCAATTCTCAGAGGCTTTTCCTACTAGTAGACAATGAAAGTAAATGAGCCTTTGGATAGAACATTTTTTTAGAAATGAATTATTTATTTGATTCACAAAAGATACCTCCTTCTACTAGCCAGAACATGGCCTGTCGCTCTGTCTCAATGAAGAGATAGAAGCAGGTGATGAAAGACCTGGGGCATGCTCGAAAAAATTCATAGAAATACCAGTGAATTATGGGGGAACCATACTTTTTTTCAAGAGAGACCCACTTTCACTCAAAAGGGACCCAAGTTTTTTGAATACCCTGGGTTAATTAGAGTATAGCGGCATCTCTGAAGTATGTATAAAGGTTATATATAAAAAATTAATGACCTCTTTTTTTTATGTGTACGACCCCTAAAATAAATTTTCCAATTTTAAGTAACTGCACATCATTTGAAAAATTTTGTAATTTAAAGTATGTTTGAAAAGTCATCGGTTCCAGAGATATCAACTGTGCAAATGGTTTGGGACAGCCTGTATTATTCTTGGGTCAAGATGCACTTCTCTTAGAATTTTTGAGAGTTTATTAAGAAAAACTTTGCTAGGCATAGTAAATATGTATGTGTGTGTCCAAGTGACGCAGTGGTAAGATGCTGGTCTTCCACTGTGAAGGTTACCGTCAAGGTCAGTGGGTTCAAATCCGGGCATAGAACATTAGAAACAAGTTCTTTACCTACCGAGCCCGGGCGATCACCGATAGATGGCGCCTTCATTTCCCACCTAACACCACTAGTTAAAAATTGTAAAATGGTGATATATGACCGGAGTTGGTGTGTGATAAAATAGCAAATATGTAAAATTATTTTCAAAATGTTGATATATTATAAAATTATGTGAGAACATGTCTGCTGCTGTAAAAAGCCGTCACAAGTTTTTGTTTTAATTTTTATACATTTTTTAAAATCAGTGCAAAGTAACCCATAAGAGTGGGTCAACTTGCACCACCTTATATATTAATTATTTCTTAGAAAGACAATGCTTTGGGGTATTGTTGACCCTGTTGAAATATTTACTGTAAAGTTTTCTTCACCCCATTCCTCCTCTGTAGCACAGTTGTGGCAGTGACAGAAAAGTAGGTCGCACTCTAGTGTCTGTTTTCCTGCCAGAGTGGTTGCTGTAGTGTGGTCATCGAGTTGGGTTCATGTATATGTCATGTTAATTTCTACTTTACATTAAATAATTATGTTGTTGTTAAATGATGAGTAGTTCCTACTTTCAAATGATATCCATGCTTAGATTCCCAACAATCTGGCTATGGGGACCAGTCAATGTGCTGCTGCATGGACCGCATGTTTGCTGTTTAGTTTTCATCTTTGTATCATTGCAAGTAGAGTACTGAACGAGATGACAGAGCTTACAAGCATAGAAATGCTGCATAAAGACAATTATGAGACTTGGAAGCACCTAATTGAAGCGGTATCCATAAAAAATGACCATTGGGACTTGGCAAATGGAAAGGAAAGAAAGCCTCCAGAAGGTGCAACAGAAGCTGATGTGGAGAAGCTCAAGAAATGAACCCAGGCCAACCAGAAAGCCAGAGAGGACATAATCTTATTCATTAGCCCGAGCAAATTATGTCACCTGAAACACAGTGCCACATCTCATGAAGTCTGGAAGAAACTCAAGGAAATATACGAGTCCAAAAGACCAGTGAAAAAGGCAACTCTGTTGAAATAGCTGCTGTTTTGAAAGATGAAAGACTGAAGGTATGTCTGATCATCTGAATTATCTTTTAGATATCATCGATAAGCTCTATGAAATGAACATTCCCATGAATGAACATTCAGCATGCTGGAAGAAAAGGGTTGATGGCAAGCTGAATCTCTGGAACACGAAGCTTTGATGGCCACACAGGATGATCCACAGATTACTCTGAATAAGGTTTGCCGAACACAATGGTGCCTGGACAGTAGAGCAATGTTGCATGTGTGCAACGACGAGAGACTGTTTTGCAAAATCAATAAGCAATCAAACTTGTTCGTGAAACTGGAGCTGCCAATAAATCTGCCGAAGTGACTAGAAAAGGAACTGTTCACATCAATGTGCCAATACACACACACACACACATATATATATATATATATATATATATATATATATATATATATATATATATATATTCTTTGTTCAGTTAAAAAATATCTAAAAGTACATATGACTTTACTAAAATATTAACCAATTAATAATGTGTAACAAGGCTGTTACATAATTCAATTAACTCTTTAATTTAACTTATATTGACCCACTGGAAGGACTATCAGTCCCTTGGGGTCACAGGGTGTCTGTGTCATCGTAATATTACTTTTTGTGGAGTTTTATTGTTTTTTTCTCAGTTTGATTGTATGTTTTATGTGTTGTGTTCAATAATAAAAAAAATAAAAAAAGGGGGACCCAAACAATTCATCTAGAAAATTTTTTGTGTGCTTCCAAGCTGAAAAGCAATCTGCTGTTGATGTCCAAAGCTACTGCAAAAAACTGTTCGACATCTTCACTGAGCAAGAATTATCGAGCCAGATGAATCCATACTCCTGCCAGCACAACGGCATGACAATTTATACTGCGTGCAACCAAGCATTGAAACCATGCGCAGTTGTCTCAGATCTTCAGAAATGGAAAAAAGATATGGCCATCTGAACGAGAGGGATCTCAAACAGGTGAAAGCCGAAGCCAGAATGGTACATGGTATGTTGTTTGGAAATTCCAATTCTTTCAGGGATTGTAAAATATGTATCCAGTGTAAGCAAACAGCTACATCATTCCCAAAAGAGTTGCACTATCAAAACAAAAATTTGCTAGACCTTGTCCATTGTGACGTGTGTGGTCCCATAAAATCCCCTCTCGTTAAACAGTTAAAGATATTTTGTGACATTTATTGGCAATAAATCTTGCTATGTTCAAGTCCTAAAAACCAATGACAAAGTGAAAAGTGCATTTATGAAATTCAAAACCGAGATGAAAAATTGGCAGAAAATAAAAACACTTCACACTGACAATGGGCTAGAATATTATGGGTCTCAATTTACCCATTATTTATGGCAGCAAGGTATTCAGAGAGAAAAATATATCAGCCATGTACACTCCTCAACAAAACAGTGTCGCTGAGCATGCGAATCACACAATTGTGGAGATGTCTATTGATCCAATCCAAGCTATTTGCAAGCTTCTGGGCCAAAGAGGTGAATTGTGTTTTGTACCTCAGAAAATCGAGCACCCACGAGGTCAGGTGAAAAAACCACTCCATTTGAAGGATTTTTGGCATCAAGCCAAGTGTATCCTACCTCAAGGTATTCAGACAAAAAGTGTTAGTGTTGAACAAGTGATCGAAAGGCAAATTTGAAACCAGATCGCAAGAGCCTATATCCATAGGATACTCTTCTGAATAGAAAGCATATTGGCTGTGGGATGAGCAATTAAGGAAAGTGATTGCAAGTCATGATGTGAAATTCATCAACGAGTTTGGACGAGTCATCAACGGACTGTTGCACAGAGAGCAACAGTCCTACAACGATAAATCATTCAATCGTAACACTTCACTCATAGTTAGAAAAACGGTGGCAGATGGCAGCACTACACATAACAAGCATTACAGAGAAACAACAAAACTTCACGTCAGGTTTCCCTACACGTATACGCACATTCCCGCATGTACCGATTCGTTGGGGGGTTCCGCGGGGGGGGGGGGGCTGTGGGCAGGGCGCATGTGTGGTGTAGTAGTAGTAGTAGGTAGGGCCTCCAAAAAATGGCTCGGGGATCCATGATGTTCTTAAGTCAGCCACCTCGTTGGGCAATTTGCCTGTTGTGGCTTTGTATTTGTATTGTATAGTTTGAAAATAATCTTCCTTCCACTGGTGAAGTCGAGTATGTATTTCTGTCCGAAACTCGTTCGAATGTAAACTCTGAAAGTTGTGATGATGGGGAATCGAAATTACAATTCCCATGTACAGCCGTGAAAATGCAAACTACAACAACAGTGTAATTCTGCATCAGCTCATTCTTCATCTAGCGAGGACAAAGTTTCTTCTTCTGCAGGGGGCAAAGACAGTGACAATTTCCCGACGTCCTACCTGCCGTTCAAGTGCAAGCACAAGGTTGGCCAAAGTATGTTAAAATGAGGAAAAGATGTGGACCAAGAAAAGAATACCAAATGAAAACCATTTGAGATGACAATGCAGTGCAGCTGGTTGATGACACAGGGAATAATCCTACTGTTTCTGAAGTTTATGGAGGCTACATTGAGTGCAATAGAAGCAAGCCATGAGTGATGAATTTGATGCTCTAACCCAAGAAAAAGCATGGTACATCATTGATGGACCAAGAAACAAAAGGATGATTGGCTGCAAGTGGGTACTGAAGTTAAAGTATAAACCTGACAGAAATGTTGAAAAATGCAACGTGAGGCTTATGGCTAAAGGTTGTTCTTGAATACCTGGAGCGTACCTTGTAGAAAATTATTCTTCTATGGCAAGGCTGAGTTCAATTAAAACTGTAATCACCTATGCAGTTGAAAATGCTTTCATGGGTATCAGCTAAACCTTGTGATGGCATATGTGAGTGATAAATTAAATGAGAAATTTGTATGGAAAAATCTCAGATAGATCCCAGGATGAATCGAGTGATGATAAAGTGTGTCTGCTAAAGCGATCACTGTAGAGACTGAAGCAATATGGAAGACAGTGGTACAAGAAATTTGATGAAAAATTAAAGTCGCTGAATTTCCATCCTCTCAATTCTGATAAGTGTGTGTATGCCAAGAAAATGTCTACCACAGAAAAAAATCATAATTATATATGTTGATGATTTAATTGTGTTTACACCCATGACTGTGTACTGTCACAATCAATCAGTAGCAAAGCTTGTGCAAAATCCTATATTTAATGCTAGAAGCAAGCATATTGACATAAACTGAAGAGCCAAAAAAACTGGTACAGGCATGCGTATGCAAATAAAGAGATATGGAACCAATCAGAGTACAGCGCTGCGGTCGGCAACGCCTATATAACACAACAAGTGTCTAGCATAGTTGTTAGATCGGTTACTGCTGCTACAATACAATGGCAGGTTATCGAGATTTAAGTGAGTTTGAACGTGTTGTTATAGTCGGCGCACGAGAGATGGGACATAGCATCTCCGAAGTAGCGATGAAATTTGGATTTTAACGTACGACCATTTCACGAGTGTACCGTGAATATCGGGAATCCGGTAAAAAATCTATGACATCGCTGCGGCCGGAAAACTATCATGCAAGAACGGGACCAACGACGACTGAAGAGAATCATTAAACGTGACAGACGTGCAAACCTTCCGCAGATTTCAATGCTGGGCCATCAACAAGTGTCAGCGTGCGAACCATTCAATGAAACATCATCGATATGGGCTTTCGGAGGCGAAGGCCCACTCGTGTACCCTTGATGACTGCACAACACAAAGCTTTACGCCTCGCCTGGGCCCAAATACACTACATTGGACTGTTGAGGACTGGAAACACGCTGCCTGGTCTGACGAGTCTCAGTTCCAATTGCTTCGAGCTGATGGACGTGTACGGGTATGGAGACAACCTCATGAATCCATGGACCCTACATGTCAACCGGGGGACTGTTCAAGCTGGCGGAGGCTCTGTGATGGTATGGGACGTGTGCAGTTGGCGTGATATGGGACCTCTGATACATCTAGATACGACTCTGACAGGTACGTAAGCATCCTGTCTGATCACCTGCACCCATTCATGTCCATTGTGCATTCCAACGGACTTGAACAATTTCAGCAGGACAATGCGACACCCCACCCATCCAGAATTGCTACAAAGTGGCTCCAGGAACACTCTTCTGACTTTAGACACTTCCGCTGGCCACCTAAATCCCCAGACATGAACATTATTGAACATATCTGGGATGCCTTGCAACGTGCTGTTCAGAAGAGATCTCCACCCCCTCTTACTCCTATGGATTTATGGACAACCCTGCAGGATTCATGGTGTCAATTACCTCCAGCACTACTTCAGACATTAGTCGCGTCCATACCACGTCGTGTTGAGGCACTTCTGCGTGCCCACGGGGGCCCTACACGATATTAGGCAGGTGGACCAGTTTTTTTTGGCTCTTCAGTGTATGTTACCATTTTGTTTCCAAAATTTATGAAAATGGTGTTATCGGTACAAAATATTTAGCTTCATTGGATATACCGGCTGACATGCTCACCAAAGGACTTGATAAGAGTAAGCATTAAAATTGCTGCAAGCTGCTGAGATTGTATATTGCATAATGTATATTATATATATTTGTTGAAAATTTTGTGTGTTGCATTTCCTTTTATATTGATTACACTGCGACACAAAATTTTATTGTATTGATTGTTACATGTTTAAGAGGAGGGTTTTGTACATGGATATATTTTAAATTTCATAAAATTTGTTCTGCATATTTTGTAAAAGAAAATTTTACATTAAGAGGGGGACAGTTGAGATATTTATTGTAAAGTTTTCTTCACCCCATTCCTCCTCTGTAACTCAGTTGTGGCAGCACTGTACAGTGAGAGAAAAGTAGGTTGCACGCTCGTGTGTGTTTTCCCACCAGAGAAATTGCTGATTAGTTGATGTAGTGTGGTCATTGAATTGTGTTCACGTGTACATCATGCTAATTTCTGCTTTACATTGAATAATTAAGTTGTTAAATAATGAGTAATTTCTGCTTTGAAACGATATCTCCGCTTAGATTACCAAAAGACCCACTTAAAACTTGTGTTATCGGAAACTGACAGCAAATGGGGTTTTTTTTGTCTTAAATGGAAAAAATGATCGAAATTCCCAAAAATGCAACACATCTCATTTAACGTAAAAAAAAGCAACAAATATGAAAAAACAAGAGGAAAGGAATATTCATTTTGAATGCAATACAATTAATAAAACTGAATTAAGCCCAAAACGAAATAAAAAACTACTTTGGGGTTTCTTTATATGACTTTTTGGGTGGTGCAAAGTAGCCACAGTTTTATGCAGAACATTACCATAAACACTATCAAGCATACAGTAATAAATAATCAGTGAATTACAACTTTATAGGTATGATTTAAAAGCCAACAACTTTCTACATACAAATAAACAGCATTTATTTTCTAATTAAGTCTTTTTTTTTTGGCAGAACAATGCTGTTTTTTTTTGACAGAAATTCCAGGTGAAATCAATTAGCACAGATATGTTTAGCAAATGATATCCAAAAATAGCCGATGCATTACAAACCCAAATACATCAGTTGACTGATACTGTCTCCTATAGGGAAAAATCAAAAACCCTTTGGAAATTTTCATTAAAATAGAAGCTAGGCAACGATGAATATCTTTTCAGGATTGGTGCAAAGTAGCTTCAGATTATGGTATTTCATCTAACAATGGTAACTCCTTTATAATGATACATTTCTCTAGTTGTTTGAGTATTATTATACAGGCATTTCACTGTATTTTGTATTGTAAGAAAAGAATATTTCTCCTAATTTTAGCAATTTCAAATAAAAAAAAATGTGACTGTGTTTACATAACATTGTCATTTTTAAAGTTTGACTTCCAATTATTAAATGGTTTTTTTTTTGTGTCTGTGGGGTGAAAAATTTTCAACAATTTGTGCTGTTAATTAATTGTTAAAAAACACAATGAAGATAAAATACTCACTTATATGGTCAATGGATCCAGCACAGAATTTTCCAAAAAATTTCTTTGCTCCCAAATTACGCAGATCATGTATGACAAAAGGCCACAAATGCAAAACATTATTTCTTGAAAACCTATCTCGCTTCTCAACAACAACAACTTTTGCTCCCAGTAGTTGAGCTTCTATAGCAGCCCGTAAACCACATGGTCCTGCACCTATGAGTAGAACCTATAGAAATAATGATAACATTTATGATTAGATGATGGGTGTTTATTATTCACTTTGAAAAATCACAAAAAAATCTATCCAATAAAACATCACATTCAGTAGCTGAAATCTTCATTAGCTGAAATGTAATTTCCCATAGGTTTCTACGGAAAATTTTTTAAATCTGTTTACCAGGTTCTGCCCAAAATTTAGAAAATGAGTTTCATAATTTAAAAAAAAAACACCAAGAAGCACCATGAAAACGACAAAAACTGACAAAGGTCTGAAAAAACCTTTTAGTTAAAGCAAAAAAAACGCCCACCCTGTACTAAAAGAATGTTTGCACAGAAAACACATTCAAGTCCAGGTTCCTTTTTTTAAGAATTTTCTAGATTGTGTGACCATTCATTTTACATGAAAAGGTTCAAAAACTTTCTGAAAGAGAAGAGAAGGAACATTTATAAAAAGATTCCAAGATGAACATGAATTATTTGGGCTCAAGTTATTGGCACAATATAATTCTGATGATGATTGGAGCAAAATTTCAGCTCACAATGTGGCTGTGTTATGTTAGTGAGCGCATCCATATCAACAAAAATGTTTGTTAGCAGAGGCTGAAAGACCATGGAAAAAAAAATGAATGAAAGGGACTTTTCTGGATATTATGCCAAGGTGAATTCAGAAAGAAAAGTTTGTTTTCAACACAAGGAATTGAAATCCAGGAGAGTTTGCTGCATCACAAGAGACATGACTTTGCTTTCCTTAGTTCATGCACTATTGTGTGATGCCCTGAGATGCAGACATTGCAGCCTCACTTAACTTAAATAGCCCTTCCTTTAATAGCCAACCATTTGAAATTAAGGAAGGCTGCATCCACAGCAACTCTAGCTTTGACGTCACAGTTCTACTTACAAAGTTTTATAAACAGTCTCTGATGTAGAAATCATTGTGCATACATATTATGCTGATCTTTCATTTTAGTTTTAAAACCTCTTGTTTAAAATGAGAAATGAATGAGAATAAGTACTTGCTCTTCTGCCAAAAATCGCTACCTCTCTACTCTATTGATAAATATTCACTTATAGATGCCCTCCAACCTCCATGTGTCACAGTAAAACCTGTCATCAACAGAACCTGTATTAAGTGGAAACCTGTCTTTAATAGAAAAAAATTGCGGTCCCGTGATTTCAATGCCAAAATACACATTAAAAAACCTGGATTAAACGGAACCTGTCTAACGCGGAAACGGAAAGAAAAATTTTACCCCTTAACAGAAAATTTCACACAAACACTTCGACTGTTTTGCGACCAATTGACCAAAGGATCATACAAAATATTAGTGCTATTGAAATTTTTATCAATGACTGCTTGTCAATGTGACTCCTACTTCACCCACCTTTAGATTTGTAAAAACTGTTACCGTACTTGATGCTGTGGTTTTTGAAAAGCCACATCTAGCGAAACCGTCGGTTTCTGAAACTGTAACACAATTTTTTAGCAAAGCAGGCTTTTCTATGGGAGAAATCATTTTAATGGTTAGATTTCCAAATAATATACAACTTACAAAATTGTATGCAAGCTGCTTTCTGTGATCACAAGTGCTGAGTAGGGCCAGAATTAGAGGGAGACGGGGGCACAAATTACTCAGGCGGCAAATTTTATGTGGGAAAATCATCAAATTTCACAGTGGTCTAGGCAGCGCAAATTCATGTTGCCCCCCCCCCCCCAAAAAATCTTAGTTGTGGCCCTGGTGCTGAGGATTACATATAGACAACAATGCACAAACTAGACGCGTGAGTGGTAAAATGCTCTTCTTCCCCTATGAAGGTTGCCATCAAGGTTCATGGGTTTGAATCAAGCCAAAGAACATCAGAAATAAGACACAAATCAAGAGCCTGGGGCAACCATGGATAGATGGCGCCTTCATTTCCCACCGCAGTCCACTGGTCAGAAATTTCCGTATGGCGATATATGACCGGAATTGGTGTGCAGTAAGGTAGAATATGTACAAACTGTGAACCTGACAAGACAGACATTGACACTCTCATTGAAAATTTCAGAAAAGTAAAAAATAATGTAGATGATGTCATTTCAGATGAAGAACAGTGTGGGGTGAAGTTTCATACAGATGCTTCTGAAAACCTAATGTAAATTTAAATGAATTAGTTTATTTCAAGTGATTTATTTTTTATTATACTGTACTTCAATTACATATGATATCGTTACATAATTTTACACATTATGTCAATTGAACCTTTATCAAGTGGAAACCTGTGTTCAACGGAAAAAAATCTCTGTTCCTTGCGATTTTGTTAAAGACAAGTTTTACTGTATATCATTATGAAATCACCAAAACCTGTTCATGCAAGTAATTCTGGACTTGCAAGAATATAAAAAATATAAAAAAAGAATAACTTCTCTTTCCCTCCGTTTCTTCATACAATCATGGATTCCACTTTTGATGAATAGAGAAAGAAAAAAAATCTATTTCTGTGAAGGAGCAAGAAAATGAACATTGGAAGGGTTGATGATATTTTTCACAAAACTAGTTCATGACAATATTTTGTGCGAGTTTCAATCAAATAAATAAATGCAGCAAAACCTTGCTACAACAATACTCAATACAGTACACCCTCAGATAACGATCATCTTCGAACAATGGTAACCCCTGAATAACGGCTACATTTTCTTAAAACAGAGCACATCCCATTGGATTACCATTAAGGTTAACCTCTGAATAAGGGCCACTTGTGGAAATTAAAATGAAAGAAAAATGATGCATTTTATCACATAGAAAAATTAACCCTCAAGATTTGCTTTGAATGAGTTTTTCCCTTCCTCGAGTCCTTAGAACATAAAGGTAACTCTATGGGTTCTTTCCTATGCCAGTGTTTTCAAAAATATGGTCCACAGACACCGGGAGTTGCTTAAGGAGATGTTAAGGGGTGCGCTAGATGGGGTTCAGAAAAAATAAGCAGAAATTAAGGTAAGTCTTTGACAAGTGGCTATGTCATAGACCACACTGTTATGACTAAGGATGCTTGGATAAACACTAATTGTCCTAGATAACAACAAAAAATAGCTGATTGCATAGGAGGATGAATCAGATCTGAAGAATGCATATCACAGGATACAACCGTAATGGCACAGCTGTACCCATTTTTCTCCATGAAAATTTTAAATGAAATTACCAATAGAAAATCACAAAATTAAAAAAAAAAGTTCATGCAGCTTAAAAACAAAATAAAAATGCCTTGTGCAACAAAAACAGCTTTTCTAATTAATTATAGAATGGGTTCTTATAATTTTACAAGCAACCAAAATATTTAATCCATGTTTCAGAAATACTGAACCTCTGAACAATGGTAACCTTCCACCAACAGCCACATTTGCTCGGTCATGTTAGTGCCCATTGTAGGCTTCACTGTATAATGATAAATCCCCCTACAACAATATTTTTTCAAGACTTGTTAAGAAATACCCGTAGTCTGTTAAACTAAAGCCTCTCGATGTAACAATAATCTCTCTACAGCAATATTTTTGCTTGCTCCGTAGTGTTGTTATATGAAGGTTTCACTGTAGTTTATTTACAAAATTTATTTTCTGTTATTTGTACAGAAAATAAATCTTGTGTATAAATAACAGAAAATAAATTTTGTGTATAAATAACAGAAAATAAATTTTGTGTATAAATAACAGAAAATAAATTTTGTGTATAAATAACAGAAAATAAATTTTGTGTATAAATAACAGAAAATAAATTTTGTGTATAAATAACAGAAAATAATAAATTGTATGTAAATAACACATTAGCTCACAACAGGGTTGGCATGAATGAATGAACGCCAGGGTCTCTGCCACTGGACTTATCCCGTTGCCGAGATCTCTTCCAGTCCAGCTTCGTGGCAGAGTCAGGAACAAAGTGAGTGCATCTAACAGTCTGAGTGTGTAGCTAGTGTCGTGTCTGATATTTCAATGCTGCCATCTATAGCTCCAAGTGTAATGATTGAATATTTGTAATGTTGTAGGCCTGTTGCTATCTGTGGCGAGACTTTTTAACGGGGAGATCGGCTCTCATTCGCGTCTCGAAGTGACTTCAGCTGACCACCACTGTGGCGCCGGTGGGGTTAGAACCCGGATCCCCGCGATGCGAGTCTGTCACTATGACCACTCGACCACCACAGCGGCCAACAGGGTTGGCAGGTTTTTGACACATGGCATTTTTTGATGGTTTAAACCGCAGTTTAAACTGTCACGTCAAAAACCTCAAATATTGCTTTTCGATATAAAAATTCCCATTGGAAATGCACACGTTAATTGCATGTAATGTTTAAAGTGACAAAGAATAAATATTTAATATGATTCTAAAATAATTTTCTACTCTCGACAGAATTATTTTGGACAATATATATGCTTTTTTTCTTATAAAATTTGAATAAAGCATAACACAAACACTGAAGAAAAAACTATGGAATGATTTGACATTCTCTGATTTAAGATGATTCTTGATCTCCCAAAATTTCTTCAACTGCTTATATATGTGTGCACTGATACAAACCATCTGCTGTACTCTGTTTACAACAGATAAGTGTTTAAAAAAAGTTTATTACATCATGTATGTAATGCTGATTTCTGTTATTATTGAATTATCTAGATAACCACTGATACTTAAAACGATACTCTTATTGCGCATAACATTGAAATATATCTAGCTATCAAAATACTAAATTGTAAGACTAAAATGTAATTTAATTTAGCAATGCTAGCTTTTATATGTCAAACTTGGTTTATTCTTACTTTTGCACTATGATATGGTACATTTACTAGTATTTATAATGCAATGGTTTTCCAAGTGAAGCTGTATTCAAACGTGCAAAACAAATGCTTTGGGTATCAAGTTTTGTCAGCTCTGCTTTGGTTGAAAATACTCTTTAAAGCTCTGTGAATTTATGCACCCTGATCTAATAAATTTTTAGGTGAAAATAAATGAGTTTAATTAGTGCATTAACAGATTCTGCATGAGAATTTTTATATGGAAAAAAATTTTGTCAAGATCAAAAAATTCAAAATATCAAAATATATATTTTTCCTCAGTAATTATAATTCTGAATATAAAACCCTTTAATCTAAATAAAAGTAAGTGTTTTGTTATTTAACATATCTATCAAGTTAACAAAAACTATTTGACATCATTGACAGTAAGATTTTGATAGTTTTAATACAGAGTTAGTTTCTGGGGTCAAAAACCTAACCCTGATGCCCTATCATACATATTTTGAATAAGCAGCTCTATTCCAATTAGCAAATTGAACACAGGTAATGAGTAGCTTAGATAAATAAACCATAAAATATATGTCATATATGTTCTAGACTCTTATGTTGAAAAATTCAAAATTGCAAATTATAATTAATTTTTTGTTTTAATTATTGTAATAAATTAATGTTTAAAAATAAAACATGTGTTCAAAACATTATCAAAAGGCATTCATTTAGGTTTTTGACGGTTTAAACCAGTTTTTGACACTTGTCACGTCAAAAACCCAACCCTGGCTCACAATCAAGCTTGGAAAGTTCCGAGGTAGAAAAAAAAACTGTCCAGAAAAAAATTGGTTTCCTCTACTGCATATGTAAGAAATGGAACAAACATTACACTACTTTATAGTCATGCAATTATAATTTACTGCTACAACTAAAGAAGCTGTCCAACTATTAGCTGTTAACATATATAATAATCATTTTGAAAGGTTTGTATTGACTGAATATTTGAATAACAAAAAAGTGCCTATATCTATAAACATTATATAAAATACTTTTATTAATAAGAAATACAACAATTTTAAAAATGAATCTGAATCTTTATCAGTACAGTGCAACATGGTATAACAAAATAATGCCTGTTTTGTTATCGCAGCCCAGGGTTGTTAAAAAACCCTTTTATTGGTTTGAACTAGGTTTTTTTGGTTTAAATAGCATTTACATTAAAAACAATTAAATTTCTGAAAAATCATTCAAACTTCAAATAATTAATTAAAATAAAATGTTAGTTAAAGTAATTAGCACTATTCTCACATAATAATTGATCTATAAATATTCCCGTTCTTGCATGATCGTTTTCCGGCCGCAGCGATGTTGTAGATTTAACTTTTTACCAGATTCCCGATATTCACGGTACACTCGTGAAATGGTCGTACGTGAAAATACAAATTTCATTGCTACCTCGGAGATGCTATGTCCCATCTCTCATGCGCCGACTATAACACCACGTTCAAACTCACTTAAATCTTGATAACCTGCCATTGTAGCAGCAGTAACAGATCTAACAACTATGCCAGACACTTGTTGTGTTATATAGGCATTGCCGACCGCAGCGCGGTACTCTGATTGATTCCATATCTCTTTATTTGCATACGCATGCCTGTACCAGTTTTTTTGGCTCTTCAGTTTATATATAATTTCAATATCTTTAGTTTGGAAGCTATTTTGCAAAAACTGGTGGAAAGAAAGTAAAATTAAAAGATGTGTATGATAAAGCATAATTAATCCACAGATTAGTTAGCGATGATTTGCGATATATAGGGTAATTATTCCTCAAGATTGGATCTGAAAATGTGGTAAAATGAGAACCACTGGTCAGAATGACATTAAAATTTGCATGAATACTCATGAAGCAAGAAATTTTGTTTGGCAAAGGAAAAAAGAAGTAAAGTAGATAGTGATGTACTCTTGTCCAACATAAGGGAAATTTACTCGCAGAATGGAGACAATAGTCAGTGTGGCAAAATGACAATTTAATTAGCATTGCACAATTAATTCATGGAAACATCATAAAAATTGAGTCATAAAACTTACACAGGAAATGTTCATTATATTTTCTACTGTGTTCCGAGTAAAAAAAAATGCTGGTTCAACAGATCAGAGTGTGTTGTCCTAATGCTGTGGCTGGACTTTCATTTCAACAACGTTCACAATCCAACCACTGTACACAGCATTCATGAGGTATCCCTTAAGCCAAAAGTTGCAAGGGTTTAAGACAGTGTTTCTCAAAGTGGACAATGGAATGGTCGAGGGGGCAATAGAAGTTACAAATTTAACACAGGATCTTATGGGTTCACTTGAGTTGGAGGGCGATGAGAGAAAAAAATTTCTGAAGAAGGGGGGTGATGGAACAAAAAGTTTGGGAAACTATGGTTTAAGGTCAGGTGAATGTAGCAGTTATGTGTCCTGCCATCCTGTTATTCTCAAAATTATTTTTTAACAGCTGCGTTGCTAGTGTTGAAAAGTGCATCTTGATAAAAGTTGTGCTCTCAACATACAGATGCTGTTGAAGTGTCGAAATGATGTGGTTGCATGAAAGAGATTATACTATTGGCTAAGTACAGTGTCATCTATCATTACATCTTTTTATGTTAAACAAAATTGCATTGCTTCATGAGTATTCGCAAGTATGTAATCAACCGGGGCCACAGCAACCACATCATAAAAGAACCATGTTAGGCAACTGAACATACGCAGATCAATATTGCCAGCTCGCAGCAATGCTATGACAAAACTTGGCGATTCATTATGTGTGTGAGAAAGAGAGAGAGAGAACCACTGTTATAACATATTTTTATCATGAAATCATTAAATTATTATACATTACAATTATTTTGTAAACGTGCATTAATTAAAATTTAAATTATATAACATTTCTCACTCAGATTAATGTTCTGTGTGATAATATAAAAGCATTCATTTTAATTTTAATATATGCATTTTATTGGAGAATTATCCCTTGTGAATTTTAGAACATATTTTATAGTTAAATATTAGCATAAAAACACAGTTTTAAACTTATTTGCCACTACTATTTCACAGCCAATAAGATAAAATAACAAGATTATAGAATAGTAAGACAAGACTAATAATTCAGGGGTCTGTCCAACTAAAATTTGGGTCTATTTTTTCATCTGGAAAATGAATCCTTTGCGAAATACAAATTAACAAAATAATAAATTTGGCATTTCATTCCTTTTTTGATAAATTAACTGGATTGTTTTGCTTTCTACAAAATCAATAACCACTTTCACAAAAACAGGACTCTATAAAAAGTCTGGGCAGACCTCTGTAATTATATACAATAACCAAACAATGATTAATATACTTTTTCTTTTTTCCCCCTTTCTTCTATAGTTGTTCCCGGTTTTTCATAGTTCATTCCGCTACCATGGAAGAAACTAAACCCCACACAATATACCACTTATATCGTAGCCGGTCAATTTGTCGCACTCAACTTGTCGCGCTCAACTCGTCGCGCATCAATTTGTCGCAGTGCCAATTCGTCGCGGTACAAATTCGTCGCAGAGCCAATTCGTCGCGATACAAATTCGTCGCGGTACAAATTCGTCGCAGAGCCAATTCGTCGCGGTACAAATTCGTCGCAGAGCCAATTCGTCGCGGTACAAATTCGTCGCAGAGCCAATTCGTCGCGGTACAAATTCGTCGCAGAGCCAATTCGTCGCGGTACAAATTCGTCGCAGTGACAATTTGTCGTGTAACCAATTCGTCGGGACGTCAATTTATCGCAGAGTCAACTCGTCACGCGATCTGTATGTAGGTTTTTTGTCACATACGTGAAAAAATAAACATGAAGAAAAGTTTTTTTCCATCAAGAAATGCACACAGTTTATTAAATTTTTTTTTTGTCATTTCGAAAAAAATCATCGAAATTACATCGAAATTAAAATTACAATTGATATTAATGTTTTATTATTCAATTATTGTAAATGTTAAAAAAATCATTTTTTCTATGATAAAATTTTAAAATTCTGTAAAAAAATGTCGGTGTTTATGATATTCCCCAAATTACAGCACAGCGGAGGCTCTCTTTAAGTGTAAACTTGTATCTGTCCCATGTGGACTCGAGACTCCCACCAACATTAACCACTACAGTATCTCCACAAGAACCTGAAATAATTAATAATTTAATTTAATTAATATTTCATTTTCACCGGATAAGCCACACTTGTCGCTTTCTCTCGAGATTTCCATTACTCGTAGCGAGGGGAGTTGGGGCGCACACCGAGATGATAAATTGCGATCACATACATTTTCAAAATTTAATTTGCACCGGATAAGTTGCTCAAGTTAAAAACTCAAAAAATCCAACCAATAAAGTTCATAGGTTACATTCGAGCAAATGCAACCGATAATCTTATTGGTTGAATTTTTCAAGTTTTATAAAAGGACTTTTAGAACACTTTCATAGTGTAATGCTAGCCTTAGATATATTGTCGGTAAAAAATTCCTCAAAGATGTATTCTCTACATGGCAGATACATATTCAATAGTGAATTAGGGCCATTCAAGTATTACGTAAGCAGATTTTCAGCCATTTTTGACCCCCTCCCCCTTGTCAGCAAAAATCAGCAAAACACTGACCCCCATCCCCTCCCCTGTCAGCAAAATTTCACCAGCAGCTTAGAATATTTCATATCTTCAAAAAGGGGTGGTTGATGACGTAAGCGACCTTCAACCCCCCCCCCCCCCGCCATCAAAAGTCAACAAATCCGAAACTCCCTCCCCGATCCTGACGTAATACTTAAATGACCCCTTAGGCAAATTGTGCTTTGGGATGGGCATTGATCCTAATTTATCATCTTGGTGTGTTCCCGCAACACCCCTCGCTGCGAGAAATGGAGATCCCGCCAGAAAGCGGGAGTGCGGCTTATACGGTGAAAATTTAATTTTAAAAATTTATTTTATCATAACTTATCTATCATCTTCGTGTGTTCGCCCAACGCCCCTCGCTGCGAGAAATGGAGATCCCGCCAGAAAGCGGGAAGTGTGGCATGAATACCATGAAAACTGAATTTTGAAAATTTATTTGATCGGCGTACTGACTCTGCGACAAATTTGTACCGCGACGAACTGATTCTGCGACAAATTCGTACCGCGACGAACTGATTCTGCGACAAATTTGTACCGCGACAAATTGACTCTGCGACAAATTTGTACCGCGACGAAATGACTCTGCGACAAATTTGTACCGCGACGAACTGACTCTGCGACAAATTTGTACCGCGACGAGTTTGTAGCACGACGAATTGACGCTGCGACAAATTGATTGCGACGAATTGTCGCGCGACAAGTTGATCGCGACGAATTGACCTAGACCCCACTTATATGATTCAACAATATATTCATTTAAATGAATTAAATTAAAAGGAAAAATTCAAAAATTGCATGGCATAATTTATAAAGCATACCCTTGTATTTGGACATGCTTTCCCTCGGTTATAGCATTTATGGCTAGCTCTTTTGTCTAATTTCGCCCACAAAGATGCAGCTCTCCATGAATCAAGTTTGGCTTTCAGCTGCGGGTAAAAGTTGTTGATATTTGTTGGCTTGAGATGTAATAGTTCGCATAGTTGTCTGAATGTGCTTAGAACAGATTTGAATGTAGTAGATGACAAGAACTGATCAAAAACTTCTGATGGGGGCAGTGGATTACTTGTAGTCATACTGCCGACGAGAATTTCAGCTAAGCTGATGCGACTGATTGAACATTACTTTGCATTTACTTATTGCAGACACTGGCATCCTGTGAAAGAAAAGGAAAAGCCAATTATTATCGATACTAATTATATAGTTAACAAAAATTACCAAGTACATATATGACCTCATTTTTTGAGATGAACTGATTTCAAAAAGTCAGATGATTCTATAGGAAAAATGTTGTTTTGTTTTCCTATGTAGGCCTATATATGTGATAATACGCCAATACACCCAGACTTACGCTACCCCAAGTTGCAATATTTTGGAATTACGGGACTTTATGTCAAAAATGTACATTTCAAGTTCTTTGAAGTGCTCCTAAAAGAATTTATGGTCTTTCAAAATTTTCTAAGTATGGTAGACTCTTCATAATATGGCTGTGTGCTAGTCCAGTCCATCCAGTAATCCAGCATTATTTTGAAGTTTTTTTTTGAGCAGAGAAGAGGAAAACATGCCACTGCATGTCTGTGAGTAGAAGTTTATATTATTTAAATAAGCTTATTCAACTAACATCCAGTAATTCCGCTATTTCAGTAATTTGGCACAACCTGGTCTGATATGTGCCAGTTTAGTGAGAGTCTACTGTAGTATGAATTAATAATAATCTTTGAAAATCTTCCAATAATTATAATATATGCATATTTTTATACACTCATTGTAATAATTATGTGTCAGTTTGTCTCATAAACAAAGATTTGCATTTAACAACTAAGAATAGTAGGTTTCTTCCCCAGGACATGTTGACCACCAGCTTTTGGAGAATTTGAGAGTAACTGAAAATCGCAAAAAATTTCAGAGAATGGAGTGGGAATGAATTTCTGCCGAGAAACCCTAATTCAAATGGAATAATAAATATTGATTGATACTTCAACTTGAAAAATGATTATAATTTTGGTACCTGGCTTCAACCCTAACGATATTATCTGCAAGAGTCTTGCACCAACAATGAGAATCTCATTTTAAAAGGAAACCATGTGTAATCCAGACAAAAAAAATGCTGCATGTTTGCTTATCAGAATGATGATCATGGCACTAAAATTTGAAATATGTAAGTTGATGTGTGGGCAGTGAAATATCTGTAATAAGAGAAATGACAAAATGGCATTATAAGCAAAAGCATCAATCATTGTTACATTTCATGAAATACAGCAAAACTTTGTTAAGATAAACTCACTTGTTAGCCTACAAATTGTTTCTTAAACCAGAATAAATACTTGTCCTGTGTAATGAGTATTGGACAATTTTTGTAATTTCAGTTAATACAAACATGGATAAGATATAATGCTAATTGTCCCTTAAATAAAAGAGAAAATCCAGATTCTTCTCTTAAAATTTTTTCTATTGTAGCAATTCCAGAGTACAGGGATCCTCAATTATAAGTCACACTGCCTTTGTCCCCCTGGAGCCAATTCCTCACAATCAAATACAAATACCACAACCAGGATTTACACTGCCAATCGCCATTGCGCCAAATCGCAACAAAATATTTCATTTAGCAAATAAATTAAGGATTGAATTTGCCAAATCGCGAGTGTCCATTCGGCCTCTTAATGCTCAAATCAGCTATTTGACGCAGTAATTTTGGAATTCACAATTTATGAGGCATCAAATTGGCTTAAGTTCTCTCTCATTTGGCTACAACTTTTTGCATGTGATTAGCCAAATTGTTACAATTGATGAAAAGACAGGGAGAACCCTGGCCACAACAGTCAAAATGTACAACAAGGTGGCTGAAAAACGCTGCTCATAAAAAATATGACGTCAAGTAATAACTAAAATACAGCAACCCGAATGAAGAGCAATTATAATGAAAATATTAATACACACTAAAATAAAACTAATTATTATGATAAAATAAAATACACTGCCCATAAAAAATTATGATTATCTTATCTAAGTATACAAAATACTATCTAGTAAAAATAGATATTATCTAGTATACAAATCTTCATGTATGCAAAACATGAAAGAGGGCCAATATGCCCTGAAAAAGTCGAAAACAGAATTATTTTTGGCCTTTTTCCTCAGGTAAAAAAAATTTTGGCACCTGGATTTTTTTGCGATTTGTCCACCCTTGAACTGACTAACCATGTGGTGGCTCAGTCCATATCCTATGGGATTTCTAACCATAACACTCATCAGTCGAAAAATTCTAATTGATACTGGTGTCCCCTTGTCAAAATACTTGATTGACAGTGCATTATAATGGACTCATGGTCCATCCTATCTATTCCATTGAAATTTTTAAAACTTTAATTATCCTCCCGACATCTGCATTCTTCCAATGCAAACAGAGTTCCCGACTCCTGAAGGTTAACTATTCCATTTACAATGTTCTTTAACATAGTTTCTCAACTATGATCAACGGACTAGAGGTAAGATGGGATAGGTGGTCTGTAAGCAGACTTGAAAATTCTGATGGAATGAAATAATTCCAGACCTTGAGGAAATAAAAAAATAAATTAGGTGCTAGCCGAATACTTTATTTTTCCTAATGAGCTTGAGGTAACCACTGATAGACAGCACCGTTATTTCTAATCCATCTCATTAAATGGCAGTAAATTGTAAGATAGCGATATGGCCAGAGTTGGTGCTTGGTGTAAGCCAAATCCTTTAGGAGCCACACACACACAAGCACGGTTTATTTCTTCAGAAAAACAGTCCTAAATATTACTTTTTTGACTTTTCTGGAACTTAATATCCCCTTCTTGTATCAAAAGAAGCACTGTTGTGAAATCAGACATATTTTCACCCAATTTATCAATCATACACAACAGATATTATTTTCATATAGGTTCAAATTAAAAAAACAACCACAAAAAAAAAAAACACATACTGAATTTAGTGGCTTGTTGCATTGTTTCAGATATTTTACAATTCCTTACATTCAGAAAGGTTGAGAATAGTTACAGTATGTTTTCAACTGATGGTTCTGTCAAGTTCTAGTTTACAAAAGAGTTTTTGTGTTATACTTTTCTGCAGTATCAAAAGTAATAAAAATCTGTAAAAATTTTCATTGATGTGTTACAATAAAATATTTAATTCAGAAACGTTTGTGTTTGTTTAGGTTACATTGAAACATGCTGCAACCCCATCAAGGGTTATGTGCTAACTAGAAACATTGCAAATGCCTGTGTTTCATCACTTGATATGAAAACCAGTATGCAAAAGATTTCCTTTTTTTTTTACTTTGTCCTAACTGGGTGGAACTGTATATATGTGGCCATTCAAGTACAGTCGAACCTTGCTATAGTGAACCCGGGATATAGCAAACTCTCGGTAATAGTGAACTTTTATCTCCCCACATAGATAAAAAAAACCACATGCTGTATCTTATATTCTTATTATCTATATAGGAGGTGGAAAAATGCTACATTTTATCTGTAGGTGTATTAGTTGGGCAATTCAATTCACTGACAATAGTGACAATTTGTGTATGCATAAGCAGCTAACTGTGTTTCCTAAAATGGGCAATATCGCTTCTGGGGACGATGAAATGGTCCAAAGAGCAGAAGCTACGGATATAACATGGGATCCTATGAGCTGGCTTGAGTTGGGGGGAAGGGAAAAAGTTATGAAGAAAGTAGGGATGGGACGAATACTGATTTCGCCAAATACAGAATATTCAACTAACGTTTTGGTCGAATACCCGGCAGCCGAATTTTCTTAACATTGATCACAATTATAAATAAAATTGTTTTTAATAAAAAATATTTATTGGTAATTTTAAATGATTGAAATATTGAATTTTAATTATGCAAACAATTATTTTAATATTAATTACAGAATTAATTTTTTCAACACTTTTACCAATTTTATATCTAATTAAGAAAATGTCAACCATTATTTACTTTCAACTAGTAATGCATCATAAAATTTATGACTTATTTCTTATTCTTCCTGTTTAGATGTTCTTTTCCCCCTTTTGCCTCTTTCAGTAGGTCAATACGTATCTTGTCTAGGTACATCCTTCAGTTAGTGAACTTGTGTAATTCCTGCTCACCTCCACTTTATTGCAGTAGGATTCGATTTTCAGTTTCATATTTTCCTTATAGAAATTCACCCTTACATAGCCTTTTATCATGGAGAGGATATACACCACACTCAACAAAATATAATCAGTAAATTTTTAATTTATGGGAAAACCTCTAAATTAATTTTAAAAAATTATATTAATTAATGATTACACAGATATTCATCAGAAAATACTTCAGCATTATTTGGCCAAACTGAATACTCGGCAAAAGGGCCAAATAGGATGTGGATACAGAATAGCAGCCAAATATTCGCCCCATCTCTAGAAGAAAGTGGGCGATGGAACAAAAAGTTTGGGAAACTGCTCTAAATGCATGTTTCAGCAAATGTAGTTCAAATGGGAAGAAGAAAGGTAAATTTATCTAGTTTGTTTTCCCCCCATTTATATGTTTCTGCTGTGCAAGAAACTGAAATTCGTATATAACGAGAAGTCTGTTATAATGACATTTTTTCCTCTGATTGCGAACAGTCGTTATAATGGACTTTTACTGTATTTATCATTTGGTAATTGTTATCAGAAACCCAAAGTCCCAATGCAATCATATTAAGTGGCATGGACTGTATATATATTTTTTTCTCATCTCTCGATGTATTTAAATTTAGGCTACCTCAAAATTAATAATCAATAATCTCATATCTACATTTTACATTTACAACTATAGTCGCAAAAAATTTTGTCAACTTAAATTTACCACATAAGCAAATGTTTTGCTATTTCATTTTTGTCTTTAACAATTTTATTGAAAGTATAATTTAACTAATGTAAATTTACACTCAAGTATATATTTTTTAAGCAACACATGCTGCTATCTTTTGATTAAATTAACAAATTTTCATATTGGAACTCAACTTTATATTTAAAAAAAAAGAAAAAGAAAAAACCCATTTTGCCCAAAAAAAGACCCGGGTTGGGGAATGGGAAGGCACATCTACCTTGGCAGCAAATATGACAACCCTTGTTTTAACTCTTCTGATTCCTTGGCACTCCACATATGCTCAATAACTATTAATATATGCAGTTGAATATTTTTTGTTGAATAATGATCTACCACCTTGCTCAAGATACAACTGCCTGCTAGGTATTTGATTGAAATTAAGTTTTGCCAGATTGGCGAAATTCCATGTCACTTCCCATCAATTCACAATCTGCATCATCCTTTTGAAATGCAAACCATAAGCAGAGAGAAGTCTGGGGGGGGGGGCACAATGATGTAGATTCATACATGTACATTAGATCAGTCGGCTCAGTCATTGACGGGGAAGGCAGAATTGCCCCTCATATCCTTGTCCATGATACCAACCTCAGCGTAAAGCACTGGCATATGAAGGGGGGGGGGCAGGGCTGTCTTAAGAGCATCATAGGCTCCTGGGCCAAGAGATTTCTCTGAGGCCTTATTAGGCAAATTTTCAAAAATTTCAACCAGATCTCATATGTGTGAGGCCCTCTTTTCTCTTGAGGCCTCCGGGCCGTGCCCGGTTGGGCCCATGGCTTAAGACGGCACTGGGAGTTTCAACCTCTCCCGAGCCGATGTTTTATTTTTTTTGCTGTAAAAAACACCCCTCCCCCACCACCCAGGACGACAAAAAATTAAAATATTGAAAAAATTGTACACACAGTTTGATGTCAATTTAAAGCAGTTTTTGAGGGTCAGAAACCAGTTAACCAGCGTGCCCCTTCTCAAGGAAGGTCCTGTGTGTGTGTGTCCCTGATTGAATATATATAATTTGTTTGTCAGTGCATAGAACTTTGCTGTCAAAGTTCTGGCGTTCATTCATTCATGTCAATGCATAGAACAATTTGACACTGCTGTCTTTTTCTCTGATACAGCAGCATTTGTTATTGCGTTTCATGTCTCTCACTGAGAGCTTGGTGCACTAACTGCTCCATCGGGGTCTTTCTGCGGTAGCAATGAGTCGAGCGGCAATCTCGGTATCGTTTCTGTTGTACTCCGGTGCAGGAAAATCTGACAAGGAATGAGTTGTGGTGGACTTGCGACACCTCTGTTGCAATGCACATGAAAACTTATAGACAGGGATTTCAACGTGCCAAACCAAAGTCGACGCAATCAAGAGAATTCGCAAGCTACGACAATCCATAGGCAGCTGGAAAAAGGTTTTTTGTCACTTAACCCATTTTCAGTTATACTGGTGATTGACAAACGCCGCTGAATTTGACAATGGCCCGCCACTGAATCTGCCGCGCTTCATTTCTAAGAATAATAATTCCAATTATGAATCAATGTTTGAATATGTTCTTGGCCTGCCAAAATTTTTCTTTTTTGGTCGGATCTTGATTGAAAAAGTTTGCCCATCACTATTTAACGAATAACATAAATCCGAATTTTCTATTCGTAAAGTCGAAGAAAATCGTCATATCGGGGCTGAGATTAACGCACGTATAAAGCACAGGAACCTCTAAAAAAAATAAATCTGAATTCATTATAACGGGATTCGACTATATTACAGGCACCAACTTTCAGCAGAGACGGGGAAGTGCAGATGGCATTAACATAAACTTTAGATCTTAAAAAATTAATCAATATCTATCCAGTCGACGCTAGACTATTAGTTCTAGAGTTATAGTTGAAACAAATTTGTACTATTTCCTTGTCACGCGATTTCCTGAACCGACTCGTATGAGCGTACAGATGTTTTCGCGTCAAAAATTAGACTTCAAAAAAATGATTTTTACACAAGAAAAATTTCACAAAGCTAAATGAAATTTTCACTAACGCTAGTAGTATAGGATAGGATGGAATGAATGAATGACAATAACATTGTGTTATCCTCTAATCGGAATTTAGCTTCACAAAATGAAAACTTTATAGACACCTACACCATCAATTTGATCACTACGGCGACCAGACACCTAAGATTTTTCCATCCCACAAGCAATTTATGCATGGTTACTATGAAAGTTTGTGTCTTTTGAGTGCTGCGGTCTGATAAGCGCGATAAAGCATGTTCTGTCGTAAGCATGCTCCTTGGACAGAATGTATTGCTTAAACCACAGACCATTACAAAAATTTACTTGTCTCATCATTCCCCTTCTCTAGGAAAAAAAATTGTTCCCATCAACACCCCCTTGCTTGGCCAACCCATAGGATTCCATGTTGCATCTGAGCTTCTACTGCCCACCTGGTCCGTTCTATCGCTTCCCATCGGGCGATATTGCCCACTTTGGAAAACACCAGTTTAAACGAATTCTGATAGCGAGTTGCGATTTGCTTTAGATATAGATAATATAGATAATTTTTAGAGCTCGTACAGAGAGAAGAAAATGTAATCAGGAGTATAATACTGATGGAAAGCGAAATCATATGATTCTATTTTGTATTCATAGCTGCCACTGCCTTTCGGCCCATTCCAGTACCCCCGCAGAGGAGCAATGATCGCCCTTTTCGGAAAACATTAAACTGAAACTTTCACCAGACAGCAACGCATGAGGGGTCAAATAGGTCTTTAAATTTAAAATTATTCTAAATACAAATCAGAAGACAAGTTGAGAAAAGAAAAATTTAAATACATTTTATAGACACAGAATCTTTTATTTTAAGGACTTTTTTTAAAGACATAAAAACGAAATGCGTGTAATTCGTTGAGTCAGAATTATTGAGTCTGACAGTTCCAAGGAAACCAGCGATTTCATCAAGATGCACGAAACTAAAAACAGAGAAAAACAAATAAAACACACTTTACTAGATTGTAGAAGCCTACATTAAAGTTCCTGGAAAAATATACATATCTTCTGAGTGTAATTGGTATTGAAAAGAAAAATGAAACATTCCTGAAAGGAAAAGAAGTCTCGTTTTAAATCATACAAATTTGACAAGCAAGGGCCTGAAACTAACACAAAAAAGTGTTCTCACATCGAAACGGGCGGAAACCCTAGAAAAAGCGGCCCACTCGAAATCATGACAAAAGGTTTGAATTCGTACGGTGATATGAAGGTCATTGAACACTTTTTTTTACTTGCGGTCATGATGAAGACTGACTCATAAGAATATTCAAGACTTCTGGCATCAAAATTATTTAAAGGCTCGTTATTTGTCGAAACCAAAATCGTAAAGCACGGTTGAAAGAAATCAAGATTCAATTTTTATTTTATTTTAGCACATGATGTGTTTGATGGCATTGTGGACAATTTTCTGTAACTTTTTTTCATAAATACCCGTAGATGACAATTTTACAGAATAGAGGTACATAGATACAGAAAACTCACGCATCAAAGTTTCTTATTTTTCTAATCATTAGTAGTCTTTAATCATTAGGTCTGAATAATAATTTTTCAAAGCATTTTTGCTTTTTAACGCATTAAAAAAACACCTTAATTTCATTTCAGTTTTTTAAATTCTTGTTTTAAAATAATGAAGTAAACTCTTGCAGTTTTCTTCATATTAAAATTTTGCTTAATCCAATATTTCTATCATAAAAATGTTCTAGTGGAAAAATATCTGTTAGTTTGTTAAAATTAAGTAAGGAAACGCATATAACACACACTGGATCGGCCAAATTACTCTCGCCGTATGATCAGCATATTGTTAAGGAAATAGTTTTTTTTACATAAATTTCCCGTTGAAACAAACCTTAGATTATTTTCCCCTTTCAATATCATTCCAGGGTGTTATTCACCAGTAACTGCTTTTTAAAATTTCCCAAACTAGCTTCAGGAAAAATCATCGAAGCCTATATTTTATATATATATTTATAAGCATGGCCATATTTCACACAGGTGTCTTGAAATATAAAAACAGTATTTTCTCTCTGCACTATTTTTTTTAAAAATGTTTTCCGTTTTATGAGGCACGTTAATAATTCTGACAAATAAATAATAAAAACTACAATGTGTCCGGAAGATTCAATTCTGAAATAATCAAATTCTAATTTAATATGAATAGATTAATCATCAAATCCAGAAACGAAACACCGAATGCGCGTGCGTTCTCAAGGGAGCAAAAATATATAACAAAATAGTCGAAAAGAAAACAATTGTCCTATCATCCCAAGAGTGCTAGAAAACGGCCCGCAACGATATATCCTCGATGAAAAACAAGGAGTATCTCTGTTCAATGGCAAAGTGCTCCTTCAATTTATGAGGACACTTGAAACAACACGCGAGCGGACGCAAAGTTAACAATAACCGTTGAACTGGTTAAGATATTTTTTTGACCGTTTATTAAGATCAGCAGACTCCGTGACCTTATGGCAAGTATTTCATATGTAAGGGGAAAAAAAATAGTATAGGGCACTGAGAAAAACATAGGAAAAAAAAAAAATCAAACAATAAGGAAAGGAAAACCTAGACGACAAAGACAGGGTTCTTGATAAAAACTTAAACATTCAGCGATTAGATCATATAGGTGAATACCCTCGCATAAATTACAAAGCTACTATTCCACGAGAAGGATGTACCTGACTTCTCCCCAAATAAGCCTCGAACGAAGAGTTTTTAACTTGTGAAAAAAAATTTATAAAAATGAGGAAATGGTGAAGGTGAAACATGCAATTAGCAAGTATGACTAATATAAAAATGGACATTTGTCCGAAACTGAAGCAGGCTCTTCACATTATTTTTTGTGTTGAAAACAAGTCTGAAAGTGGATTTAAAAAAAAACGTACACAAACGTAACATTTCAAGGTTAATGCGTCACATCCGTTGTTTAGCATCCGAGAAATAAGAAGAAAATGAAAACACAAAAAGGAAAGTTTGGAAGGCAGCGTCTGGCGCGATCTTGTCTGCTACTTGCTTTGATCTGACTCACCTGCAAATACGTGACCGCCATGCGGAGAATTAGCAACCTTCCTACCCTGATCATTGACTACTGGAGAAAGATCGTGGCTTTTTACAATCTTGAATCTGTGCTTTTGGTGGGGGGGGGGGGGGAACCTGTTACAAAACGTAGAACAGAGTAGAAGCCTGTATATATTCTTTCCTCCGAAAAACACCCGAATTTTTTTCGGTTCCGAGAGGTTCAAAAACCAAGAAAACTTTCTGGGTTTTCGTATGTATAGGATCGTCACGGCGAGAAAATGCTTCACAATAGCTGCGACTTCCAACCTAAGACTCCTTTAATGAAAAACAAATTTACAGGAATTCGAATTTGTTTGAAATGCAAGGTCGTCATTCTCAATTGAAAGCGCATCGGCTGTGAAAGTACAGTAAACTACCTCTGCATTGCCAACTGAACGATGGAATGCGGTTTTATACGTCGATAAAATATCTGCGAATTATTCCGAAAGTGAATTGAATATGTGTTCCGAAATTTCTGCATTGACCTCAAAAAGTCCTCACACCTACAGATAGGTGAGGATGAAAGGCCTTCCGGAACCGGTTAAAAAAAAAACTGATTAGATGTCGCGTGAGTAAAATGATTACCATAAAAGGGCCACCTTCTTTCACGATCATTTTCTTCTCTGGAGCAGAATTTTTCCCACAGACCTAATAGTAACATTACCTCTATTAACGGGCCACGCTTACATTCATGCCCTCTTCTCTGTAGGGTGACATTTTGGTTGGATGGGATTTTTTTTCCTTTCACTTCACCTCATAATTACCCGACACACACGAGGAGTGAATTTATGCAAAACTTCATACATATAAATTTCTCAATGTTTTGTACGAATAAATAGCAACTATTTCAAGGCAGGGCCGTACTAAGAGCATCATGGTGTCTCCAGGCGAAGTGATTTTTCTGAGGCCCACCTGGCTAGAAATGCCTGTCCACCAATTTGCATGCTTATAATGGCATTAACCTTTCTAGCACAATGTAGGAAGCAAAAAAAAAAATTCAACGCTAAAAGTATATCTATAAGGTACATTTTTAGCGGACATCGTTGGATTTTTTTTACTTTCTACAATTTGCATGCTTGCTCTTGACATTTTAAATCAAATCTCGAGCACCACCAATTACATGAGCACCTCCCCCCCTCTGCACTTGAACCGACCCATGCGTTTAAACTGTTTTCAAGGCAGATATAAGGAAAGGCAAGATTCTAGAAATCTATGCATAATAATACTTCATGAATGAAATACGCATAAAAGAGCGTGAAATGCTGGATATAAGTGGAATACCCATTTTCATGGATGCTTCCAAAGGAGTAGTCTATGGCAGTGTTCTTAGTCTTTGGAAGTCTACGGCCAGGGGCATCTCTAGTGGAAAAAAGTTGTTCCATTGCAGTTCTTTGAAAATGTGAAAGAGATCAAAGACACAGGTTTATGAGCGGATATAGGAAAAGTATTCAAGAAAACTCACAATTCCACTACCGTCCGTTTAAGTTAGCCGAGCACTGGAAAGCAATGTGACAACAGGCATTGCAATGCAGAAAAACAGGCTTCCATTTTACTGAACGGGTACTATCCGTTATGGCAGAGTTCTTTGTCACGGGCTTTCCGAAGACCTGCATGAAATTCTATAGTTTTTGTAATTCACCACTACACTTCTGATCTATGCACACTGTTTTTTTTTTCTTCATTAATATTAATTACTCAGCACGCACACACAATTATATATATAATATATGCAGTCCGTTGTAACGACAGTTCCCAATCACGGGAAAAATTGTTGTTATAACGGATTTCTTATTATAAGTACTGGGAGATGATAGAACGTACCGGGAGGGGGGGGGGCGATACTATTTATGAATACAATAGACCAATATAGGATAGCTCAGGAAGAGGGGTGATGAGAAAAAAAATTTCTGAGTGGTGGGGCGATGAACAAAAAAGTTTGGGGAACTACACACGAAGAGCTTTAACTCTGCGGATCCAGTAAGCAACATCTCTCTAAGCTTTAACTCTCCTTTAACCTTCTCTTCGGCAATGACGAGTTATTTCGCTTAACTTGATACTTTGTATTTTGGCAATCCCGAGATACCTCGCTTCCTTAAAACCCTCATATTTCAGCAATGACGAGTGCAGAGACTTTTTTTTTTCCAAACCGAGCACAACTCAGGTCTATCGCTATAGGCGATTTACTACCTAGTGAGTTGTGCCGGAAGTGTAAGTGTGGGGTGTACCTAACAGTCTGAGTGCGTATCTAGTGTTGTGTATGATTTTTCAGTGCTGCCATCTATATCTCAGAGGTGAAGTGAGTGATGTGTAATGACTGAATATTTGTACTGTTTGTAGGACTGTTGCTCTCTGTGGCGAGACTTTTTAATGGGGAGATCGGCTCGCATTTGCGACTCGAAGTTGGGAACCACAGAAAACCAACTTCAGCCGACCACCACTGTGGCGACGGTGGGGCTCGAACCCGGATCCCCGCGATGCGAGTCCGTCACTATGACCACCACAGCCGCGAGTGCAGAGACTGTGTTGTTTCTTAACTAGACATGTTTTCTTCTCCCTCTCCTCCAACTTGTCGATCAAGTCAGCCAGTGGGCGAAGTTAGCTTTTGTTCCCATTTTGATATTAGAAAGGGAGATGGTGTTTGATTATACCCTTCCCCCCTGGGTAGTAAAACAATATGGGTACAATATAAGTAGTAGAAAAAGATAAAGAGTGTTTCTCTTCCTCGGTGTATTGTTCTCGAAGTTCGTGGGAAAGCACTATCACCTGCACAAAATCTGAAAAAAAAGGTTTCCTTCCTGAAGAAAAGATGTGGCATTTTACAGAGGGCTTAGTTATTTACACTGTGCTAATTACAATGCGGATCAGTAAACTTTATAACCGCGGAAAGGGCTAAGCATGCTGGAAACCGCAGTGCCTTTTAATGTTCTTACGTGTCACGAAACCAGTGTTATCATAATAAGCCCGAGTGGCGTGGTGGTAAGATGCTCACCTCCACCGTGAAGGTTTCTGTAAGATCCCAGGCTCAAACCGGGGGAAAGAAATATAGATAACAAGATATTTTCCCAAACGAGCTTTCCAACCCAACTCGTTGATGGCAGGAAATTGCGGTATAGCGATAAGGCCGGAGTTTGTGTTTAGTGAAGTAGTGTTATCATAACGTTTATTTTTCCGGCCCACGTAGATGTTAAGGGGCCAACAAACTACTGCTCGGCTTCTTTCCATATCAACGTATTTCAGAAAATTTTACAAGGTGAATCGAAATTAAATTTCAACTAGGAAGAGTTTCATGACCTCGCATACATCATCTTCCCAAGTTGTTGGAGAGCACTACTTAATATCCGAAAGTCTTATCGGCAGATCTACCCGTTCCGAGCTAGCGTTAGACTAATGATACGATACCGATGACCGAAACAAACCGTTGACGCGTATCCAACAGCTGATTCATTCAAGACAAAACATGCATACTATAGATAGGAAGTATGCCAGGTCGCTGGCTGCGAAGAACCAACCTCGAATAAAAGAGAGAGAGAGAGAGATTACGGCAGCTTAACAGACTTGCAACCGAAAACGCGATCAAGCAAAGCCTTTCTCCACTGAAGAAAAATACGCATTTCCACATCGCCGCACGGTCGGGCCACAGGACAGCCAGCGGGACACCAACCAGTGACGGCATGTAGCCTTGCTTTGAAAATGAGGAAGTTTAAAACGAGGAAGAAAAGCGAGAGGAGAATCTCGAATCGGCATTAGATATACATCACCAGACTTGACACATGTCTGTCTGTCTCGGCATCGACAAGGCTGAGCAAAAAGAAAGAGAACTAAAGGAATAAATTGTTACCGAACTGCCGACAAGCGCTAAATCAAGAGGAGCCACTTCTTGCTTGTCGCATGTGATTTGCAAATCCTTTGGAAATTTTTCGTCTTCGATTTTAAATTACATCGCCAGCCGAGCGGCAAAAAATACCAGTCTACATAAAATCTTTTAACATGATTTTTTTTTGGCGTTTTGAAGATTACGAGTGGAAAATAAACGAACAGCAGAGCATACATAAAATATTCCCCCTTTGTTAGAAAAACTTTTTCGCAAACCGTATTTAATACACCAATTCAATTTTTATGAATTTTTGAACTACTTACGAATTTATAGGACATTTATGTACACTGTCCTTGAAAAATTCAAGAGCGAAGCAGTGATTAATATTTGAAAACTTCTGCTTCAAATTTTTAATTGACCCAAAATTTCACAGAATATAATTAATTGATCATAGTAAAAGACACCATTCAAGTATGTTTTGCTCTTTCGGTGATTATTTCCCATTTAGAACATTTGACATTGAAAACAAATTTTTTTTGTAGGCTAGACAAGGACTTGACAAATTCCAGGCGTCATGTAATCATGACAACTAAAAAAAAATATTGGCTCCAAAAATTTTCTGTAGGAGCTTGCTAAATTGGAGTCTACAGAAGACGCAAAATTTTCTGTTATTTCATAATAATCTCGTCCCAACATCAGAACGGATATAATTAAATCCCAGAAAAATTGAAAAAGACATTGTTTAGGATCGTTTTTCTTTGGGGAAAAACAATGCTCTGAGAAATTAAGCTGGTACCTGAAGTATGTTTCGATTTCTCAAGCCTTAAGCTATACAAACTTCGATATAGAATGTCACCTTCCCCGACTAACAGGCGTGGCACAAATTTTATCCTTTCAATCATGTGACTAATAACGGGATATAAACGACTTATTTATTCACAAATTATTTAATAATCAAATAATTACTATCGGAATCCGATGACCAGTTTTCAATTAGTCCATTAAAAGAAATTGAAATGGTAGATTTCGCTAATCTGAGTGAGACTTATAACGCCATTCGAATGGCGAACGGGTTGGAAGGGAAAATTAGTGGCCAAAGACCACCAAGCTTGACAAATCCCAGGCACCAGGTCATGCTGACTAAAAAAATTCTCGTTGGCGTCTCAACTTTTTGCATGTAAAATAAATTAATCGGACACTGAGTACGGCACGGTATTTTCATTTTCGGAAATTTTGTCAGCGCGTCTGCTAGTATAGAAAGTCACGGATAAATCCCGTTTTTGTTCGGAATGAAAATGCTCGGATTCTATGAAGTTTTTGGCTGGAGTCAATTTTTATTTATTTGTGAGGCTCTGGTCAAAAGATATCCAAAGGATTTTTAAGCAAGTTCTAAAAATACGGTAGTTACATATTACATACAAGCAACACTTTTGCTCTGCTCCATATGGACAAATATTACCGTCCTTGAATCTGGTCCTATTGTCGCATAGAATCTCTAAGGATCTGCTTAGCTAGAATTCGGGTCCGAACAAAATACAAATTAACGAAACCATAAGTTTTAAATTTTATTTCTTTTGCACAAAATTAACTAGATTGATTTGCTTCCCACAAAATTATGAATCATTTTCAAAAATAGGACAATATAAAAAAGTCTGGACAGACACCTCTGGTCTGGTTTGAACTTTCAGAGGACAATGTATTTTCTATCTCACGCATCAATATTATAAAAATCTCGATACCACTGGCTATTCAATCACGTAACGAAAAGGAATCAAAAAATTAATATAATTGTTTTCTAAACCAATCAAAATCAATATACATCATCAAGCACGTTGTTGCACTAGCTTGCGCGAACAAATGCTAATGAATTAATGATAAGATTTGGCGGTTATCATGGAGCAACACGCGATGTGTGATTAACCCGAGAGAAGACAACATCTGATGAATCTTATCATTTGAACACCACATTAGCAGCTTATTCGACCGTGTCTTAGAAAATGAGTTGCAACGGTCCACTTATAAATGCGATTATTCCAAACCCATTCTCTCCGTTAATATGCCAGGCTGATGTAATTAGTTGTCTGATTGTACTACGCAACCCTGAATGGACCATTATTTCTCTTCGTGATACTGGAACATAGGTGCTATAGAGGTATGAAAATATCCAAAATTTTTTCAGTGACGTGATCAGCTTCATTTTGTGGAGTTATACGACTGAAATTTGTGCACTCTACGAAAACACTAAAAAAAAAAAAAAAATAGATATATATGTCATTGAATTTTTTTTCTTGCGTATTCAGAATAAAAGAAACAGCGAGACCTCGAGTTACCAGTTTAATGCGGTACCGAAAATTAACAGTAGATATTTTTAATTTGAGCTTCAAAACCCACAAAACTAATATAGGTGAAGAAAACAATTAGCCCCACGTAATCGATGCTATAAAACTACACTCGTATGCAAAATTAAGAGAATTTGCACATTGTGTCTATTTTCACAAAAAGTATTGAAAGACTTCAGTGGAGCACCGTGCTCTTCACAGATGAGTCAAAATTCAGCCTAGATACTGATTCCCGACGTACCCTCATCTGGAGAGAGCCTGACAACCCGATATCATCCCTCCCACATCAGGGCTATGGTGGTGGAGGTGTCATGGTCTGGGCGGGCATCATGTTGGACAGCCGTACGCCCCTCCATGTGTTTGACAGAGGGTCCCCGACTGCTAGGAGGTATAGAGAGATCTTCGAGCCCTATGTTCGACTTTTTAGGGGCGCAGTCGACCCTCGGTTCCTGTTCATGGACGACGTCCACATCGGGCTCACCTGGTCAACGATTATCTGGAAAATAAGAATATTCGGCGTATGGATTGGCCAGTCAGACCTCCTGACCCAAACCCTATAGAACATGTCTGGGACGCCAGGGCCGTAACTGGGGGGGGGGGATGGGGCAACTGCTCCGGGAGGAAAAATTTAGGGGGCGGCAATTTTAGGTTTGGAACACAGAACACCGTTATAAAATTATTAGAATACCGTTATTATTTTTAAGTTGTGGGGGCGGCAAAATAATGTTTGCCCTGGGCGGCATAAATCCTACTTACGGCCCCGTGGGACGCTCTTGGGAGGCCAATTGCATCTCGCCATCCCCCTCCGAGAACCATCTCGGAGATGAAAACTGCGTTGCTGCAGGAGTGGGACCGATTGCCTCGTATCCAGTATGCTGTCACGCTGTGCGACCTGTCTGACTGTGAGAGGGGACCATACCCCATATTTAACTTATTTTCGGTTCGATCTCGCAACGTGGATTTTGGACATTTCTGCAATGATGAGCTTTACTGACAATCATGCGTGCGTACTATGACTTGCGTGTGTATGGTATATCTCTTTCTCTGTTATAACTGTGAACTATTCGTACCAAATTTCATTAAAAACTGTCCATTACTTTTTCGCCCATGGTCAGCGGGTCGTTTCTCATTGAAGTGAAGCATCTCCGGTTACTCAAGAGCGTGCCCGATGTTACAATTGGTTACAAATACTATCCCACGTGGAGACCTTAAAGCGTATATGTACAGTACTATATACCAACGATTTCCACAGCGTCAGACGATGTGACACCGATTAATGAGACGATGAAATGGGACATTTTGAAAACTTGAAAGAATTACATTTTTCTTCAACTAATTTAATGACATATAATATATATGGTATGATACATAAAATAATTAATATGATTAATTATTTTTACCACTCGGAAGACATTCGACTTGGAATAATATGTATTATTTATTTACCGTATATAAGCCGACCCCATCACTACTTCAGGACCACCAAAATCGCAATAAATTGAAAACCCGTGTATAAGCCGACCCCCAAATTTTATATTGTGTCAAATACACAAATTTTTGATGTTGGGGGTGGGGGACATTTCTCCACCCATGGTTCAACTGAAAGTAGTCCAGGAGTTATTAGTGCCTCCATGTTTAAGAAATTGAAATATCTCTTATTACTGACACACTAACCTCTTGTGTATATATGTGTGTGAGTATGTATATATACGAGAATTTTTTTCATCACATTACACATTTTCAGTTAATGTATTACGATGTTGTTGCCATTGTTTCTTTCACTCGGGGTGAGGTAGCTCGTATCCCACTTACATTCATGTATGCATAAATCCATGCAACTGTTATCAATTCCTGTACTTGTGCATATGTGTAGGTGAAATAAATTTGAATTTGAACGTGCGTTTTGCGTCGGTTGGTTTTGACATGAATACGTCAAATCAGCATGACAATTAAGCGTCACGAAAAAAGGTTAGACTTCATGCCAAAATAGCTTGTGGACAACACACGATGGGGAGACAAAGAGCAATATCTAGTTGAAAAGACGAAGTTCCAAAGTATTTAATAAGGCAACTGGAATATATACCGGGCAGACCTTAGAGCAGGTAAACAGACAGACCATGCAGCAAAGTTGGTTGTAGCAATAATACTGAATCACTTTGCAAAAAGATGGCGGATAAGTCAGCCTGGGTTTCCAAGAGCCCTATATTTTTAATAATATAGGTCTGACTTCAGTATGACGTCATCGCACAATAGTGTCGCAAACATGGAGTACCAAAAATGTCTTTTCACAGAGAAAATTGGTATAGCGCGGGATCTCGGCAGCTAGATGTGGCTCTTGAGCCGTCGTCCACACGGGGTGCCACCAAATCCGAGTTGGAAGGGCGAAAAAGCTTTGTCGATCAAAAAAACGTGGTCGGGGCGCCAAAAATAGGTCTCGTACTGGTAGATTTTTTTTTCCCGAGGGCCCCTGCCGGCATGCTAACACCTCACGTGGGGTGTCGTTTGATTTGTCTTAGCAAGTTATACAAGAATATAGTGAAATAAAAGCCGATAAAGAGTATTTAAAAAAAACATTATGGTCTGAATAATTGCGAAAATTTTGATTTTTGCCCTTGTTCTGGAACACATACACGATTCTGAAGTTAAAGACGTCTTCACAAAAACTAAAAACAAACACGTTACACAAATAAACACGCACGCGCAATAGCCAACATTGACGGAAGAAGAGTTGGCAGCAAAAAAAGAAAAAAATCATGAATAATATTGACAAGAGAGAGAGCGCACCATCATCATCCATAAAACCAATAGTAGATTCTTTTCTTTCAAGTCATTCGTGAAGACTTGTTTAAAGATAGTAATCGGAAAAGAAACTAAAAATTGAAAAGTTTTGAAGATACATACAGGTAGAAAGAAACATTCGGTAAACAGCACACGGTGATGGCAACACATACGCAGTCTTTCCTTACGGGTCAAGGAGCTGTCCTTTTCAATGGTTTTAAACACGAAGTCTTCCAAAAAATAGGAAAAAGTTAAAAAAAAAAAAAGCAACAATAAGCCGCTTGCTTCATCTGATGCACTTTCCCTTTCTCCTCCTGGTCACACTTAGCAATGATTTACGAGGTAAGTAAACAAACGAATTTCATACAAAAAAAGCCCTCCCAACGACTTAAAAAATCCACACAACTTTTACACTACGCGACGATCATTAATACACTAAACCACTAGAGCCTAGAACCAGCTGGGCCTCATAAGTTGACCTATAGTGCTTGAAATCTATGTGTCACCATCATTTGATGGCCTCCACTGAACAATCTTTTTTTTCTGTAGCCATCGTGAAAAGTCATGGCTATAAATATGGCGTATTCAAACAACGACAGTGATTAAATAGTTTTCTTAAAAAATATATATACGAAGAGTGATCAGAAATAAAACATCAATTACGATCAATCAAATTTTAACAAATTCGCGGAAAGGAAGTAAATTTTCAATTTGTTGGTCTTGAACTCAAAATTTATTCGAATCATCTATCGAACATGAACATGCGCATTTGACCAGCACCTCCTAGAGATAGAAGGCCTCCGCAAGGGTTGCCAAGTTCATCTGTAACGTCATTAAAACAATCTAGCAAGTTTGCCACATTTTGAAAAACAGCATCCTATTTCGTTTCTTCTAATTTTGGCATAGAACCTTCCTGGTTGGCTCACAAATACGGCATGGTGACTGTATGTGGGCATAGCGGTCACCAATTCTGAGCCCGATCATTTCTTTTCCACACAACGATGATGCTGTCAGACCAGACACGACCCGGACACTGCCTCTTAGTGGCACGAGCAGAGAATTTTTTTCCCTAAATATTCTGAGGGAAAATGGACTACTTGCTGACGTCACGAGCAGCGTGCGGAGGCCTTCTATCTCTAGGGGGTGCCGATTTGACTCGAGTTATACAATTTAAAACTACTTTTATGATTTACTTTTGATGCAGCTTGAAATTTTTAGTTTTAACCTTTACCTGACATACATTTCTGGTTATGGCCGTAGTAAGTTCGGTTACACATTATAGGTAGTTTTTTTTTCTCTGTCTTCGCTGAGTCATCAGTTAGTTACCCTTGTCTGTACCATTCGTGAACAAAGTCATCTCACAACAGCCCACATAAAAATCCTCCAACTTTACGTCACAAATTAATGACAGACGCCTGCATTAAATATATAATGGTAATTATCTCTGATAATTACTGCTACATGAATCGCAAATACGTGAACGACTATGAACAAATAGTGTCAAGATCTCCAACATGTTACGTCCTAAATGTAGGACGGCTCAGCGTACCAACGCCAGTGGGTTCGAATCCATTTTTCTCGATATTAAATGACATTAAACAGTGAATCTCAGTTATTAATAATATGCAGGCCTATAGCATGTGCATCAAATGAATCCAAATATAAGATATTGTCTTCCTGTTCAATTAGTTTACTAAATAGAGTTAAATCACAGAAGCGATCTTGAATCATGTGAAAATTAAACTTCAATAGCTAAATCTCTTATGATCATTTTATTGAGCCATTCGGGAAAAAAAGTACAGACCAACTGTGTTCGGGCACACACGCAAGTGCTTACGTGAATAACGCCTATTGCGTATGAGCACTGAGCTACATTGTAATGTCTCAAGAGAAAAATAATACAATTTTTAATAAGATAATACAATCGTCGCGGATAAAATCTGTATATTAAATTCTTCCGATTAGTCACCAAAGAAGCGTTAAACCTTGGGCTATATGAAGATATCCTGGGTGTTCACTTGCTATTTACAAGTCTATAACTTAGATTTCGAACTTTTGTTCCACAAAATCTTTTCACGGATTCCAAAAGCTGTAAGTTTTTCCATCATGTTCCAATAAAAATATCTACGGTATATTGGAGAAATATTCAAGTTCGTTTGAGTTTCTTCGAACATTCGAAAGTTTTAAATTTAAAATTTCGAATTCGAAGCTTCGAAAATTTAGTCAAGAGTGTATTTACAGGATCGTCAAAAAATCAAATGAGGAAAATAATGTTTGTATGAAATTAAATTTAAAAAAAATGACCAACCTTGCATCATAAAAAGCTGCAAATGACTTGTAACTTTCACAAAATATTCTACTAGCTTTGTGCAATACTTGTATGCATTTTTGTGAAAATAGTATGCATATTCACGCTGTTTTTTTTTTTTAAATAAAAAATTCCGATTTTCATCACACATTTTTTTTGCTTAAAAATTTCTTTCTTTCAATACAACAAATATTTTTTAGAAAAATTAAAATTTCGAAAGAAAATACCTATACTATTATAATCGATTTCTGTAAATTTCAATACTATTTGAAGGCTACGAACCCAAAATATCTTTTTAAGAAATTCATTGCGACCCACGCTCTAAGCCATATACGTTATATAAAACCATTGGCCGGCTGACCAAATGTAACCCTGGGGTTATCTGATGTGGCCTGCCCCTCAAACCTAATTTTGTGAAACTGAACTAAGCGACACTTTTACAGATCGCTTAAGTGACCCGTTGCACGATTTCCAGAGAATTTAAGCGGCCCATTGCACAATTTTAGAGTACTTAAGCAGTCTCCAGTGCGGTTCTACATCACTCAAGTTAACCGCGGCACATTCCCAAATTACTTAAGTGATCCGCGGCAAATTGCAGGTCACTTCAGTGATGCGTAGCGGAGTTCCAGAGCACTTAAGCGGCCCGGACACATTTCCAGATCACTTGAAGGAACCGCGAACATTCAGAGATCACTAAAGTGGTGGCTCTGTAGGGGACTTATCAATAGGGAGAATGTTAATTCAGGTGCCTACAAACTAGGGAGAGATTTTTCTCGTTTTTGGCGCACCGAGTAAGATGCCATTAAGAATATTCCATATTTTTATAAAGGGTGGTTAATGACACCAAGCATCATCCAAACCCCCCTCCCCTTGTTATTCGATCGGGTCCAACATGGCAAACTCTTAAAGCGTTTACACGAGATTGGAATAGGGGGCAACTTGCTGAATTGGATACTTATAATTGGACTTGAATCGTGGTTAAGAGATAGGTCGCAACGAGTTATTGTATCGGGGAATTCTCTGGTTGGACAGACGACAAGTGGAGTTCCTCAGGGAAGTGTCCTTGGCCCCATACTTTTTTCACTTTTTATCGACAAACTCGATCAGGGTATCGATGGGATTACTCGCAAATTCGCAGATGATGTGAAGCTAATGGGGGTAATCGGGAATGAAAGCGATAGGGAGTTGCTCCACACCAACTTAAACAGGATTGCAGCATGGGCAAATGAATGGAGCATGACGTTTAGCGTAGATAAGTGCATGGTCGCTCATTTTCGTTCGAACAGCCCACGGTTCTCTTACGAGTTGAATGGTGTCACTATCCCGGATTCAACTAGGGTCACCGATTTGGGAATTCTCATTGACGAGCGGCTTAGGTTTTCCGGACATTGTTCAGCGGTGGTCAAAAAAGCGAATAGAATGCTTGGTTTCATTTTCAAAAAGGTCTCTTCGCGTTCTCCTAAAGTCATTCTTCCGCTTTTTCGAGGCTTAGTTCGTCCGGGACTGGAGTATGCTGTAAGGTTTTGGAGACCATACCTACAGAGGGACATAGACTTGGTTGAAGGGGTGCAGAGAAGAGCTACGCGTGTCCTTATTGGCACACAGGGCTTTAGTTATGAAGAGAGACTTCATTTTTTGAATATGTTTACATTGGATGAACGCAGGTGTCGAGGAGATATGATCGAAGTGTTCAAAATTTTCAATGGGATGGATAGGATGGATCATGAACTTTTAGTACACCGCCAATCCACTGCTTTTACAAGGGGACACCAGTATCGATTGGTGAGGGACAATGCAAGGCCATGGTGTCGCAGGGAATTTTTCTCTAATAGGGTTGTTAATAAATGGAATAGCTTACCCCCGGAGGTAGTAAATTGTAACACAATTGACACGTTTAAAAAGAAATACGATAAACATGTTGGGGTAAATCGAGAAACTATCCATACTTAGAATAAGACAACCATAAGTATTCTTTACACATGTTATCATGTGTATATATTGTTTATAATTTGTGTTAATTGCATTTTTAATTGGGTTGCTGTATTTTTGAAATATATGACATCCATATTTTTATGGGCATCTTTTTATCAGCCACCTCGTTGGGCATTTTGTCTGTTGTGGCGTTGTATTTGTATTTGTTATCAAAAGTCAGCAAATCAGAAACACCCTCCCATCGATGCTGACGTAATACTTGAATGACCCCTTATAACATGCGGAACAATGCGGAAAATTTGACACTATACATGAGACACGCTGTAAAAAAAATTTGAAATGTAGCATCTCAATATTCAATGAGTTATAAAAACATTACTTAAAATGTTTTTCTTTTTAATGGTTTTTAATTCCGTATATGCGCAAGAAATAGATTTTATTTTTTCATAATTTGGTTTCCAGATGTATATAATAGTGCAACTCAGGGCCGTAACTAGGAGGAGATACGGCGGAAGGGGGGGGGGGCAACTGCCCCGGCGGAAAAATTTAGGGGCGGCAGTTTTACGTGGGAACAATGAACACCATTACAAAATTATCGAATTTTAAAGTTGTGGGAGCAGCAAATTAATGTTTGCCTTGGCCGGTAAAAATCATAGTTACGGTCCGTTGCAACTTATATAAAAATTCCAATTGAATGTCGTGAAAATTCAGGAAGATGTTGGAGATAGAGTGAGCAGTAATATTTGTTAGTCGCTGAAAGTAAGTGGATGATAATGGATTTCCCACAAATTTAATCGACATCTTTCTGAATTTTCACGACATTTGCATTGAATTTTTATGTAAGTTGAATTATACATCTGGCAACCAAATTATGAAAAAATACATACAGTATATATATATTTCCTGCGCATGCGCAATTGAAAATCATCTACGTAAAATGTTTATATCTCGTTGAAAACTCTGCATGTTATAAGCAAAAAACACTGATGAAAACTTTCATAGAAAACATTTATATCTTCGTGATTATATCCACGCTATTTTTACGAAAATACACACAGGTATTGCACAAAGCTAGTAAAATATTTTTTAAAACTGATGTCATCTGCAGCGTTTTATGATACAGGATTGATCGAAAACATTTATTTCTCATTTAATTTTCTGACAGTCCTCCAAATGCACTCGTGACCAAATTTTCACTGAATTTTGTGAGTAACATCATAGGGTTTACATGATCGAAATTTCAGAACGATTCAGTTATTTTTCTAGAAATTCGAGAAAAAAATGTCTAAACTCCAAAGCGGACACAGCCTAGATAGTGTAATAACCACGTCAAAACTCGCATATTTCTCTAACGCTACGCTTTTTTGTCTCAGTATCTAATACACAGTTTTGAGACGTATGTTTTCACTAAAATAAGAGGTTAACGAACCACAGACACTTGACAAAGGATTAAAAAAAAGAAGTTAACACCGGTGTGTCCACCTACAGTATAAAACATACATAAAAAGAAGAAACTGAGCCGGAAGCATATCGAGTGACGCATGTGACACGTGCCTACTTCCATCAGATAGTCAAAAGTCAGTAGTCCTCCCACGAACAGAGAAACACGTCCACGAGCCGTTGACTTCACTTCTAGAAGCTCTAGCAGAGCCCTCGCAGAAAAGCGTTTGTAAATAAAGTTTATTCTCATCACCAAAGCATTTATGAACCGCGATTGGTCACACGTAGAAGCACCGGAAGTTGCATTTACAGAAGAAAACGCCAGAGTGTGCAGACTGTTGTCGCACAAAAGGAAAGAAAGCACAAGAGTCGAAAGAAAGTGACGCCATCACAAAGAACAATGCCATTTCTTTTCCCTATAAAAAAACGCTGTATTTGAAACACTCCGCGTCCTTGTGGATCCTACAGATAGGTTAGGACTCCGAAAATTAACCACAGGAAACATCATATATTTTTCGATTAGAAGCTTGTTTATTTTACGGAGATTTAAAAGAGTCAACGGTACCACGTCAGAGAGGTCAGCGGATATCCATTAGAAACTGGCTTCGAATAATTAATTTTGTTTCTGTTACGATTTCGTAATTGACGTTATGAAAAACTCTCGAGACGCAACACGCTTAATCGAAAAACACAAGTATTTCTGAGTAATTTTGATTGCACTTTATGGGAACACCATGTCCCATCCCGATGTGTGAGCTAACAGGACATACTCTTTCACACGACATATAAATTTACAAGAAAATCAATATAAAGGTCTTGGCCTTCTGAAAATTCTGGTTCAGAAACCAAAGGATGTAGAGAGCCATAGACAAAACTTTTTTGAAAGTCATACCACAAAAAGCAAGTGGAAAACAAAGTGGAAGTGGCACGTCATCGATACCTCCGCAAGTTTGGAGAGTATTGTCAGAGTACGAAAATTTCCAGACGTATCCACATGAAAAGGGTATCATTGAATTTATCTTAACTGTATATAATAATTTAATATATATTTATACTATTTTTATAATATTTTATATATTATAATATTTATAATATACATACTATTAATAATTATGAGTATTCACCACTGAAATGTCTACCAGCAGTACATAAGTTCTGCGATATAAGCGTTTAAAGCGACAATTTTAAAGACGGTGTAATCATAATCATAATGGTAGCCAAACTTGAGAATTTATTCACATGAATATGGGGATACCAGTGGATTTTTATCAACAATATCTAATCGTAGACACCATGAAATATTATCAGCCGCACAGGTTCATACACATAAACGATTAAATCTGGGGTGTCCAACCGGCTGGTCCAACTCACTATTATTATCGCCCAACAAGAAATTTTTTTACTTAGGCCGGGATATTACACTATGAAACTTTTATAAAACTTGAAAAAAAAAACAACCAACAAGCTTATTGATAGCATTTTTCAAGTTCTTTTATCATACTTTTACACAGTCGCCCCCTCCCAATATTCGCGGGGGTTACGTTCCGGAAGTGACCGAGAATACGGGAAATCCGCGAATAACCGAAACTATAATTTTTTTCTTGTATATCTTGTTTATTGAACAGCATGAGAGGGATCTACGTCATGAAAACAATCTACTGCTGATTTGAACGTGCGAAGTCCTTCCGCTATGTTATTCATGGTGAACTCTTGTCTTCTACTTCTTTATCATGATCTTTTTCATCTGGCACCGCTTCAGTTTGAGGAGCAGTCAACTGCATTAATTCCTCTGAACTGCTATTAATTATAGCTGTTCGATTTCTATATACATCCATATCATTGAACCCTTCTCCACCCACCTGTTTCGCTAACGTGACAATGCCTTTTATAGTCTCTTCAATTCGCTCTGTAAAATTGGTTGTGTCCTTTAGCGCACATTGTGGCCAAAGGTTAATCCAACCCGACGTGACTGTTTCTCTCTTGGGAGCTGCACGGCTCTAGTGATGACAGTAATGTCATTAGCGAGCCATCCTAAACATGCACAACTCAAATTTTGTAAACAAAACACATGAATGACGATTTCTGAGTGTTGCAAAAAGAAATTTCTAATAAAAGGAGAAAAAAATCGCGAATACGGGAAGCCGACTAGTGTAATACCGACATTAGGCCGGGATTACACTAGAAAAGTTTGATAAAATACCTTTTACAAAACTTTAAAAAAACCAGCCAGTAAGCCTATTGGTTACATTTGCTCGAATGTAACCGATACGCTTATTGGTTGCATTTCAAGTTTTATAAAAGAACTTTTATAAACATTTTACAATGTAATCCCGGTCTTACAAAAATTTTAATATCATTACGGCCAGATTGCAAGTATTCAAGCGAGGACCAAAGAGCCAAGAAACGTATTTACAGACATACAGGGAAAGGGCTAAGTGAGATATAGTCTAGGGCGGCTAATTCGGGAAATTAGACCAAAAAAGAGTGAGGAAAAAATTGTGTCACTCGCAGGTGACAAAACCATAAATTCGCCTTCGGCTATCGGTTTTTGTTTTCAATTGGACCTAAAACAGTTCTTCTCCTAATGTATGAACAGTTTTCATGACGTGACGCTTAATTTTTCGAGTCTCCAGCTGGCTTCGGCAGATACACCATCTTAAACCGTATCCACGTCAAAGACAGTCCGAGAACGTTTCCATCATCAAAACGACTTCTGAACAAGATAAAATAATGCACTCGCGGACATTTTTATTCAAGATCATCATCACATATGTCGGTTTGTCTCCCATCAGCTACTGATGCTGCAGCTTCCACAAACACGTGATGCACAATGAGACACATCCGGCTTGTTGAAGAAGAGGTTGGGAAAAAGGGCGAATGAACAGCCTTGGCATCAATAACAGCTGCTGCGGAAGAAATGTGTTAAAGCACCAGAGAGGTAGAAAGAAGAGACATTCAAAAGGAGGTGAGCACACATACCATTCATCACCCAAGTAAGGCTTCCACGTTGAAAATTCCATCCCTTCTTTTACGTGCTGTATTCATTCCGACTTTTGAGTTGTAAATATATATATAATTTTTTTTTTGCAGTCACAATGTTTCCCAAAATTCAAGCACCCAATGCAAATTTGCAAATAGCTAGGTCATCAAAAAAATCCGCATCCGATCGCGATTTTCTACGCAAAAATTATGTAAATCAGATATTACCGGAAACATCTGGTGCTCTCATGGGTTATGGTGTTTAAAAGAAAATTGATCTCGAGGTTGTTTTCGGGGTTAAAGTTGGTTTTCAGATGGATTAGCTTTGACACGACATTACCAACACATTTGGATGTTTCTCAACGCTATGTTATCGGCATATTAAGAGTAGACAATTCATCAAGGACGTTGCCGTTGTTTCTTTTTAGGATCATTTTGTTATTTGTTATACATAAAAAAATTCCAATGATGTAGATTCATAGTTTGGAAATCTTTTCGTGTTATACAGAGCTTTAACGTCTCATAGCCTTAAATCCCCATCACTAATTCAAACACAATCAAAAAGTAACAGTATGACCAGTACAGCTACGATTTGCTTTAACCGGCAATGACGAGGTATCTCGCCTTCATAAAAGCCTTGACAAGCCCAGATATTTTTTAAAAATGATTTCTCAATGAGGAAAAATTTTCCTTATACCCATTAGTTTACACCTGTTGAAAATCGGAAGAACACCTACTTAATAAAAAAAAGATATGGCAATTTGAAGGAGGGTTTAGCGATTTCTAATTGCCGCTTAAAGAGTTAACAAAAAGCATGTAATCAGTATCTAGCGTACTTTTAGGACTTGGATTGTATTAGTAACTTTCTGGATATTCTTTGAAGAGCCGTCCCCGATGGTTAATTATTCGTCAACTGTTCTTCAAGAGCTACAAGCCATAAACGTACAAAAATGACACTTACCGCTGCTGCGTTTAACTCTTAAAGCGGTTTTTAAAATTTTCCTGATCCGCATTATAACTGCCATATTGGAAATAAAAGCGTGTTAAGAACCAGTGATATTTCGGGGCGATTGAAATAAAGGAGGTTAAACTTGACGAGATATCTCGGGATTGCCGCTGTAAGGGTTAAGTATGTGATTTGGAGAGTGAACTTCGATCCGTGGTAAAATCATGGGCAATGTTGACGTTTGCTCGGTTTGTTTGTGTAGCATAGTGTGAATACTCTAAAGAGTACAAACATAAATACTACATAAGTGTTTCTCAACCGCCGGGCCTTGACCGGGCCGCGAGTGATTAACGTTTCATTTTCCCTTATTCATGTATTTGACCGGGCCTTCGACTCACAAAAATGAATGAAACCGGGCCGCGGGCTCGAAACGGTTGAGGAACCACTGTACCACTACGTGAAGAGTAAAAACACGTAGAAAATTTTTTTCCTTTTAAATTTTCATTCATCATATTCACGAATTAATGAATTAATTCGCAATATTCCTTTACAATTTAAATTTGGTCAATCGAAGCAAAGCTCCACACAGTCATGTCAAATATGATAACTTCTGGAAAGAAGTCTGTCAGACACCTCCTTTCTTGCTTCACCTCCACACAACGGCACGTGGACAATTTGCAACAATAAAAGAATCCCGAGACGAACAAATGCAAAAAAAAGAGCAGCAACAAAAGAAAACACGTCATAAATGCATTCAACGGAAGCACTGAAACGTGAGGAGATGTGCGAACGACCGACAAAATGGGAGGACACGATCAAACATGCATACGCCGCATACTAGAAATATCGGATTATCAAGAAGAAAAAAAAAACATACAGTGACTGACAATTCGTGAGATTCGGTGCCAAGGACAAAAAAAAAGTTAATTTCTTTTTCTCCTCGTAACTCCTTTTCACACGCTATTCATAAAACCGGAATTTTCTGGCAAGGAAAGCTCTATCACTCTTTTTGGTTTATTGTATATTTTCACTCGTTCTTACGTAAGACAAAACCATCCTCTTCCGATATAGCGAACATCAAATTTATTTGTCCTCCTGCCTCGCTTCTATGAAAAATAATCTCTCAAAGCACTTACCCCCTTATGAAGTAATCTGTATAGGGTGTGGATGCATAATTGCAGTGGCTTCTGGATTTCATTGCAGGCATATTACTTAACATAGCGCTCATGCGGCTGAAATTGTAGCACGAGTAAAATATTATAATACACTTTTCGAGAAAATTCAGGATTGGTCGTCGAAATTGTGAGCACTTTCTTGCCATTACTGCCGAATGCAGAAGGACAATATTCTCTACTAGTGAAGGGTCTGAATCAGGGCTTGACGAATAGAATAAAAATTAAGGTGAAAGCCATATTTTCTAGGAACTAAGAATGGTTTTTGCTCAAGAAATACGTTCTTAAATAATGTTCTTTTCGAATTTTCCAGGACATATATATATATATGTGTGTGTATGTGTATATATACTCTTCTTACCCTAAAAGGCGCACTATCATGAAATCAGGAAATTTTATGTCATCAACAGGCTTCAATTTGACAATTAGTTATAGAAACTTTTTGGCGCCAATACCGATTTTCTAGTCACCATGACGACTTTGGTGTTTGGGATTTGTCAAGCCCTGGTCTAAACGACTGCTGCGCATGAACGACCAAAAAATTTCACTATTACATAGCGAATATCACATTAAAGTTTTCTGACAACTGTAGGGATCGAATCAGGTTATTATCATTCCTAACATGGCCGATCCATCGCTTTCGCTATATGGTATTCGAAAATTCATGAATATTTCAATGGAAATGGGATGAGCACCATCCCGTTGTTAGATGAAGTCCACAATGCTAGTCTTCAACTGCGGCATCAATAGATGCACTAATACGCGGAAATACATTTGTCCTGTAACAGTCTGTTAGCATAAGAAAACACTTTCTCACTCTTTTGAAGATATCTCACCGACTATAACACTATCATCATGCATAGCATAGTTTAAAAAAAGATGAAACAATCAGCACAAACGACACCAGTTTCCTCTGAAATATAGGGTGTCGGAGCTAAAAGTATCCAAAAGTAAAGGCTTAGTGAGAGAACTACCCATGATGAGTTATAAATTTTAGTTGCATTATTGGGGGCAACCTCAAGTTTATTTGCATAATGATTTTCGAGAGTAAGTATAGAAGGCACTCTAAGGTTTTTGATAGCTTTTTCTTTCAATGATAGTTACATATGAACAATAATAATCACTACTGACAAATTAAAAAAAAAAAACTGTCTTACACCAAATCTGTCAAAACTATTCCTTCAAGATTGATAATTTGACAGATCTAGAATTAAAAGAGTTTTTCAATCAGTTTATACTTTTTTTAGTATTACCTATAACTGAAAGAAAATCTATTGTTTTATATATTTCATATTCTGGCACTTGAAGGTTTTTGACAGATGGGACACTTTTTGACGTCCTTTTGTCCCCAACCCAGTTCGAGACATTCGAAAACACCGAAAGTTCTAGTCACGGAATGAACGGTAATAACTGATCCGATCTAATGACGCAGATCATGAAATGGTCACTGTGTCCATTAATAAACGTTTCCCAGATGCTTATAGAAAAGAGAAACAAAAACGAGTGGGTGAGCACAACGACTATTTGCAACGTCGAAAAACACACACGGAAAGAATGACTATTTGCCCCACACAGAAACACACCTGGAATAACAAAAAGGAATTATTGGCGCGGTGGTGTATTCACATGGTCAAAAAGCATCAACAGCCATTGTCGATAAGAGGATGTTGTAACTCCAGGCGAAGTTGGTCGATGATGATGTACCCTGTCTATTCCACTGTCTTTAATCGATCGGTATTTAGCTCTCGAAAAAACGATTGATATCTATGTTAACTGCTATGTAAATACTTCTTCATTGAAAAGGACAATTGTTTATTTCTCTTTTGTTGCAATCTCGAGTTCATTGTCATGCAGCCACGTTCTGTTTTGTTTCTTTTCCCCTACTAACCGATAACCATGGAAAGAAAGGATAAAAGATGCCGCAATTTAAACAGTACCATGAACTCGAGGTGATTGTGGCGATGATGATAATGAGGAAAACGAAAGGAAAACGAATCAATCTTTTTCTTCGAGCACAGCTGTTTCCCTTATAATCAAGGCCAGCGCATGAGATAACACTAGCCTACCATCTGGAACGCAGCAACGGCAATGAATATACGAGATCAACGAATGCCTAATTCATGACATTATCCGGTGCTACTGGTATAAAAAGACGACGACAAAAGCTGATTGACGACATTTATACCAAAAAAAAAACAAAACTAATTCCAAACTACTTTACCACGACAAAAATGACATGTTTTTTATAATTTAAAATTATTGAAGCCACGAGGAAACGTTGTATCACGTATAATTAAGGCAAATTTCGAAACGACGCAATAAAACGTTCGACGAGTTATTCTCTATCCACGTCCAATTCGGCTTGGACACGTGATACACCGTCTTTTCATGTGTTAAAACATATAGATGGCACTATATATACCATGAATTGCCATTTAAGCCCCTAGAGTTTTGTTTTCACTGCGTGGTAATTTACTCGTCGTTTTTCTTTCTGAAGAATTTTCGACTTGCCACTTTTTGATGTGTTCAAAAAGATTACATCAAATATATTTTCTTTGCAAAATAGGGGTTTTCACATTAAAAACTCACAAACTAATGAAGATAGTTTATGGGAATGACTGTCTATATCATAAAGCTGTTTTTGTGAGTGGTATTGACACTTCAAAGGCGGCCTAAAAGAAGGACGTACGAGTAAAAGAGTCACGCGGAAAACATCTAATAATTACAAAGTAATTTGGGAACTAGATGGATTGCCGAGAAGTTAAATATCAGTAATGGCACAGTGTTCACATAATTACTGAAGTTCTTATCAAAAGGGAGCGTCAAAAACGGAACTATCACTCGCCTCGCACATTTGTGGTGAAGATTGACGTCAAGTGATACCCCAGGCATCTCAATTTTCAGAGAGAGATAAAGATTTATCTCTTGCAAACTTTCTCGTTTCCATAAATGAAACTGGAAAGGTCAATATATGGCTCTGTTCCGGACTCACAGAACAGTGATTGCACACCTATGCGCATTTCAGAAAACGAATTTTCCAGAGCAACGACGAATGCGAGTAATAAAATTCATTATAATATGTATATTTTACAGCTCCAGTCCAGGAACTTTATATACAGACGGTGCATTCAAGAAGTATGAATGTTCATTTGATATACCATTACGTGCATGCGAGATATTTGCCAGCAATCTTGATATCAGCAATCAAGATATTCACGTTCACAGAGAGATTCACGTTTTTGTTCAATTATCCAGATGAAATGAGTTTCCTTTTGTACGACCGTTTAGAAAACAACGGAATGATAAATGTTACGTTAATTTTTATTTTACTTCATTGACAGACCTATAAAAAAGTACGAGAGAAAACCCCGTGAAGTTCTAATGTAATATAGAAAATATATGAGACCACCATCGTCCTACACATCATCCATCGAGAGGAGCATATAAACCAGAACTTTTAATGGGCTCCTGATATCGACCTTCTGTAAATTTATAGTGTAAAAAATTGAACTTGAAGGTCCTTTATGGAAACTATATACGGGGGGGGGGGGGAACAGCACAATTTTAATGAACCTCGCTCTCAACGTCAACGACATGCAAAGACGAGCTTGGAAAAATCTACATACTTTTCAACACTCTTTCTTTTGTAGTGTTTTTCCAAGAATTATAAGAATTTGAGTTCAACAAAATTAATTAAATGATTGCCTGCATTTCCCATTGATAACTTTAACTAAATTATAAGGCTTCGTGTGTGTGTGTGTGTGACACGATAGTCGATCATTAGAAGTAGCAAAATTACCAGAGCCCTCAGAAGCCGTACATCTTTATAAGTTTTTTTTAGTATTCATACCAGCTGTCTAGGGATCTGAAACCTTAACTCTGTTCGATTCGGCATTTGTTTGATTTCAAGATGAACAAGAAAGACAAAACGAACGTTTGTCCTTTCGATCATCATTAAGATTTCAAAAATGTATATATTCTGCATCTCTGAATATGAAGAGCATCACCCGGGGTTTGTGCAAACTTTCCTGATTTCCAAACTATTCATATTAGCATGAAATAACTACGTCATGATAGCATTTGACATTCTTCAAACGCATATCTTGAAAAAACTCAACTTCGGTCATACCGAAAAAACTTCGCGGTCTTATGAATATCATTGCAACAAATCAGGTATCAGATGCCTGTAGATAAAAAACCCTCTTTTTCGGATAAACATGTCGGACGAAACACCGTCAGGGACTTCCGTTCAAAGAGGATCTCCATCCTTACTCATCCTTTCAAGAAGACACTTGGTGAGCCTATCAAGAGCCAGCCCCTAATTTCGCCTCTATTAAAAGAAAAGACTCGAACCACCACAGACGACATGGAAGCAGTCAGTCAGCAACAAACGGTGTAGCAAAACTGTAATTTACTGCTGCTGCAACCATCACCACCACCAAGACGCCCATCGATTCACGCCGAATGGTAAAAAAACATAGACTAGACGACGACGGCGTGGAAGCGAATAATGCTAGAAATTTTCAAGAGACAATCGACGTGTGTCCAAACGGATAGACAAAAGAAAAACATGTCCAGTCGAAAATGTCTCAAATGTTCTAAAAAGCAGGGGAATTTTATTTTTATTAGTCAATATAAAAACCAACGATTTAAAATAATAAATACAATAAAATAAATAATAACGGAGAGACAATAAAAAAATATAAACATTTTCATGAGTTTTCTCATGCCAGTTTCTGTGCATTATCAACTTCAACTCCCATTTCCATAGCTTGATCTCTTATACAGATTGATCTATAGCAGCGGTTCTCAACCGGTGCGCCGCGTGCACTGCCCAGGGGCTTCGTGGCCGCTCGAGAATAAAAAATAAAAAAGCAGTAAATTCGAATTTTTTTTTATAAATAATAACAAAAAATCAATAACTTTGGCGAACAAATAAAAAATACACCTCCGCCATAAAAATAATGTACCAGAAAGTACGAGTCCCCCCCCCCCAAAGCAGAATATGTCGAAATCTGCACAACGTCGCAGAGCAATCAGTGCAACTGCAACGAACAATCGGGAAGGATTTTAAGAAAAGCTGTAAAAATCACTCTTATGGGGATTGTTACCGCAGAACATTTCCACTCAGCCGAAGTTTCGTTGCAGAATAATGCAAAACATTCTGCTTTGGGGCGCGAGTCAAATAAGGTTGAGAACCGCGCTGATCTAAAGGAATAGAAATTCTACTGTCGATTCTAAATTGAAGAAAAATACGACAAATCAGCAAAAGGGAAAAAATATTGCTGTTTTCGCAAAATGGTAATTAGGGAAAGTATTATAATTAAAATGTTCATACGGCCCTGAGTGAAAAATGTCAATTGGTAAAATTTAATCCTGTCTATCATTATAATGAACAAAATTTACTCCATTTTATTTGAAGAAAAAACGCCGAAATACATTTGATGACCGAAATTCTAAATTTTTTCCACTTTACAACTATCTCCGTATTGAATTTAAGACTTCGCCACTTCAGCACGTAAAAAAAGTTACAAAAATCAAGAATTTCAATCATCAATATCTGGAAAATTCTTAAGGTATAATAAAGATAGGAGAAAATTTTACAAATTGAAATTTTTGTTCCCTCTAATTTTCATTTTACGGTAGCGAAACTATCACAGTCGAAGTTCCTTCTATGTAATATTTTTCATGTTTTACTATTTTAGAATCAACCACAGTTTCGTTTCGATTCCTTACGGATACCCTTTGTGAAACACTGTGTTCAACAACTTACACCTTTCATACCGAACACGACTCAGACTCTATCACCGCTAGGAAATTTTAGCCATTTCCCAAGTAACGAAGATAGGCCATGTCTGACTGCTTGTATTTAACAACTACATTTGCAAAGTAAAGCAAAATCGGCAACTTTTTTGAGCAATACAATTAACTCAGGGTCGGAACTGGTGGGGGGGGGGGGCAACTGCCCCGGGAAGCAAAATTTAGGGTTCGGCAGTTTTAGGTGGGAACAAAGAACATCGTTGCAAAATTATCGAATTTTGAAGTTGCGAGGCGGTAAAAATCCTAGTTACGGCCCTGATTAAGTAATATGGCAAGGATTTACTTCTTCGGTGTCTACCCAATTCGAGTCAAGAAGAAAACGAAACCATCTTCTTCAGCGTAAAAAGTTTCAAAGGCGGAGCCGGACATAAATGGCTTTTTAATGGAGGGATACACTATGGACCATGAAAGTGACCCTTCGGAGAGGTTTTACCGTATTTTTTTCTGGGAGCCGTACATACACACACACATCTTTTTAAAAGTCCAAACACATCCCTTAAGGTTACGAGTGAAGAAAATAAAAGTCATAGAGGATGCCTGGGGCTAACAGTTGGGGCAAAGACACGATTGATATTCTATCCATGAAAACTTAACGATGCGATATACTAGTATTATCGAACGCGCTACAGAGATAGATACTTGAGCGCGTGTCGTCATTGCCACGAGCAAAGAGCTACTAACTACGGAATGTCGCCTGATATCAACAACGTTAAAACAGCGATAGAGAAATGACAGATAAAAGAGAGAAAAAAAAAGGGAACATCAGCTTTTTCGAGATTCTTCAAGTACTGTTTACCAAACGTTCGTGAACGATAACGACTGATATTCTAGCATCGCAAATAGTTCGATCGAAAAGAAAACTCAAACTCAGCTATAACACCATTCGAGTAACTGTGAAATAGTGGCGTTATAACCAAGGTTGAGGCTTCCAAGATACAGTGAGCTCACGATTTAACGGAATAATGGAGGTGAAGAGGGTGTTTTTTCGTTAAATCCCGAATGTCTTTTTGAAACACAAAAACATCTGAAACATTCAATTACAAATATCACAATAAGAGATGAAAATTAAACTGTCTTAAACTAGGGATTTCTCAATTTTTCAAGTTCGCGGCACTATTGGAAATGCGATCATCATTTTGAATATCTCGCGACGCCCTCGCTTGAGGCACTAGGTAGCACACAAAGTGAAAATGATAAACGAATCCCACGTTATACTTCCCCACATCTAGGTTTTTCTACAATCTGTGTTCCAGGGACTCAGTGGAGTTAAAATAGACTGACATCACTGACCCATAAGCTTCCTGACCAGGGCTTGGCGAATCGAAAAAAAATCTAGGTGCCAGAAGAATCAAAAGCGCCCTAGTGGCGTCGTGGCAAGATCCACGTCTACATCATGAAGGTTTCCGCGAGTTCGATCCTGGGGAAAGAGCATACATAAAAAATTCTTTCCCGGCGAACATCGATAGATGGCGGCTTCATTTCCTACTCAACTCCGAAAATGAAGCTCTATCGGTAGTAAATTGTTGTATAGCGATAGGACTAGGGTACGGTAAAGTAGTAAAACAATTTTTTAGGATCCAAAATTTTTATCAGAGAAAAACAGGTCCAAAATAATGTTTCTTTTGACTTTTAGCCTCTTTCATGTTGGCAGATATGCTGATATTTATTCCAAACATTTTGTGTTGTTCTCAGATTCTAATTTCGTGAGGCTGTGGTTGAGCACTTGTTGTGAAACTTAACGTGCACACGTAGTATCGGTAAATAAAGTGTTTTCTACCCATTATTGGCTTGTAATTTCTGCATCTTCGTCTATCCTACAGCTGATCAGGTTGTGGTTTCCGGTCATACATTCCTATATGATTCTGTTTTGTTTTTGTGTTTTCTACCTCCCCTAAAAGTTTGTGCATTGAGTTTTGAATCACTCTGTATATGCGCCAATACCAATTTTTTGGTGATCTGGTGCGCCTGAGATTCGTCAAGTCCTGGTCGTGACATGTTGACTAGGAGTCTTAGTGATATTATGTTTAAAAAAAATTACATTTTCCCCAAAACACGTCTCAAAGTACCCCTGTCGATATCATGAGACCATAGTGTGCTGCGGTTCACCATGTGGGTTTTACTGGTCTGTATTGATTGTTCAACGCCACTTTAACCAACATCTCTCCTTCGTATTTCTAAATCTCTCGGAATCTTTGGAATCGTTTTCAGGGTTTGTCTTAAATTCAGCAACTTTGTCCATAAGTAATTCAAATTACACATCACAGAAAAAGTGATGATATTTATCGCCTTTTATGCTACAGCAAAATTAAAGATGGTGGATTTTTTAAGCACTAAAATTTGTCTCAAGAATAAATACGGAGATGATTGTAGAAAGTTACAAAAAAATAAAGTATTTTCATAATCGATATCTCTCATCGAATTTTTATCTAAATATACAGGGTGCATAGCAAACAGGAGATATGGCATTTTACTGGCGTTGATCCTAGAGGTATACTAGCAATCAGAAAAAGTTTTAAAATAACGTGTAGTACTCAGATACGTGACGCATGTTTTAAGAGGTTGTATAGTTATTAAAATAGAAAAATTAACTTTTTATACAGTCCCCGTGTGGCCCAAAACCCAATTAGAAAGTTGTTGTCCTGTCTCTCTTGATGCCAACAAAAAAAATTCCACCTTTCTAACTCTAATATTCACCGAGATGTTCGATCATTTTTGTCGCACCACGGTAATTTTCTGTACACGCGGGCTAGTTAGACCAGAACCTTCAATTTATTGCCGATTCCGAACCGCAGGCTTGTTTTTATACTCATTGAGAGGTTGGTGTGCTAACCCCTCGATGTGGGACTACCTGCGGTAGCAATTTTTTCTGCGGTCATGTCACCGTTTCTGTTACCGAGATATTCGAATAACGGAGGAAATTTGGGAACGAACAGCGTTAAATTACAACGGTAAAAATGGTTTTTCTGCATTCAAAAGCTGTTCTTTCCCAAATTTCCTTCGTTTCTCGAATTCGAATATCTCGGTGAATATTGCACTTACAAACGTGGAAATTTTTTCCTCCCTGCTGTAATCAGGAGAGACAGGGCAACAACTCTCTAACTGGGTTTTGGGGGACTGTATCAAAAGTTAATTTTTCTATTTTAATAACTGTACAACTCCTTGAAACATGAATGACATATCTGAGTACTACACGCTATGTGAAAAAATTTTCTAATTGGAAGTATACCTCTAGGGTCAACGGTACGCCAGTAAAATGTCATACTCCGCGCGTTTACTATGCACCCTGTGTATATATATTATGGGGTAAATTTCGCAATAAAGAGAGGAGCGAATTCAACCAATTGACATTGTTTGGACCGGCGGCTGCATACAAATTAAAATTTTTATATTCCCCTTCATTATTATTCCACATGCTGCTGTTTGTTGCATTTGATAATGCAGTGGTTCTCAACCTTTTTTTCAGCTCATGGACCATATTCTCTTCTCGGGGCTCCCCTTATCCAAGAGCTGGACCCTTTCTACTTGATGAACCGAATTGACCTTAGTCAAACCCAAATTTCTAATGAAAAATAATTTTACAAAAAAAAAGATTCATCTTTGGAATCCTGGGCCAGGCACGGATCCAAAAGGTAGGTATTAGATAGATAGATTTATTTGCACAACAACACAGAAATACAGAACGCCAGCGATTAATACCCGACATTCATGTTATACATACAATACTGACAAAACCATTAATTAATTAGGCAAAGACAAATTCATTGATGAGAGAGGGCAATTCACATGTAACATCATCAATGTTACTGAAAAAAAAAGAAACTTGATCCATATGATTATTATAAGTGTCGTTGAGCTGGCAGTGGGAAAAAGATCATCTCTTTCTACAGTCGACCGAATAATATAAGAAAAATAGGTCTGCATAAAATACGGGACCGATCCAACGAACCTACACAATAGATTGAGCTTCCCGACACATCACCCTAGGCAAGAGTTTAGTGAGCTTCCTTCTCGTGAGATTTTTAAGCACGGCCGTCTCAACATCGTGGGTCCTCGGGCAAAGTGATGTTCGGGGGCCCCATACTTAGCTCGAAGTAGTTGCTTACATATATTTACATTTGAAAAACACAGATACAGATCTCAGCGTGTAGGGTCTCTATGGATATGAGGCCCCGGGTCATGTCCACATGGGCCCATGAATTAAGATGGCCTTGGTGTTATGGACAGCTCTGCTGGATTCTGAAAGTAGTCACATTTTTTTACTCACCCTATTTCGCTTGAAAGCTTAATTAATTTGTAGCTCTGTGGATTCCCTTCTGAATGTCACCCATGGCCCACTTAGAATATCCCAGTACCGCAAGCGGGCCATATGGCCCCAAGTTTAGAACCACTGTAATAATGGACGTAGTTACTTCATTATAACACTATGTTGCACAGTTGTAGTTCGCTCCGTTTCAAGCCATTTTAGGTCGCAAGGACTCACTTATGGCTCTGTATAATTAGATACTACAACTACCAAGAAGTGATCATTCGGCCCTAATATAAATAATCTATAAATAAACGGGGTTTACACCAACCCCAGGTGAGGTCTTCGTAGGCGTAGAACACACCCTAAAAATATGAATTGACGATGAGAAACGACAAGTATGAGTTCTTTGAACTTGGCATATTCCGCGGGACAAGGGTTAGTTGCACTCCCAAACCTGTCAATCAAATCTCAGGGTCAACTGCACTGGCAAAATTTTACAGTTCATAGTTGAGGAAGAGAAGTTGTAGAACAGTAATTACAATTCCACTTTTTTTCCCAAGCCCATTTTCCTATGTAATTGACCCTTTCACATTTCTTGAAGTCTCTAGTTAAACTCAAGTTCCTTTAGACAAAACACAAAACTTGAATTTATAATAAGTTTAGGAATTTAACACAGCTAAGGATCACAATCCTTGGAAAGATATTTATAGCTTGCTATATACTAGATACTGAAATAAATAAAGGGATGGGGAAAGCATATCAACAGGGATGCACGGCTTATGGGAGCTCTGTAAATTTTCTTATGAACGGAGACTTCCAAAAAATCGACATTTGCACCACGAATCCTGTAGATACCTGTTTAATTAGTGAACGTGCGTAGAAAATTAGTAATACGACAAATATGATCATACGCAGATTTAAAAAAAAATTATTTTTTTCATAGCACACTAGTAGCCTGTAAGATTGACTCGAGCCAAAGCAAAATGACAGAAATGACTTGGTTACAAAAACAATTTTTTACCAAAATCAAAATAGGGTACTAGCAACCGCACATTGGTGTAAGCAAAGGGGGAGTTTTGGGGTTATAAACCCCCCCCCCCCCCCGAGCCAAGATTATAGTGTTATTTTACAGGAAAAAACGCGAAAACCCCCCTCAGAAGGGAAAGAAAAATCTGAAAATCCCCCTCGAGAAAATTCTGCGTACGCCTATGCAACCACAGATAATTATTTTCTGTCTATCCTCACAATATAACTTAATACTTTTTTTGGAGTCTTCCAAAGTGAAGAGTCCGTCAACCCTCTTCGACAATGCACGGCAAATTATGAAGGCATGCAAGTTGTTGACAATGACGCTCTTTCGATACCACTTCCAAGAGCACAGTGCAAAATGTGTAAATTACAAGGTCCGATATAAGTAAGACAAGGTGGACCAGATAGTTTTAATGCATTGTCCATCCTTTTTTTTAAAAGGATTTGTTTAAATTTCAGCGCTCAACGCCAGTGTAATCGTTTTTGACAAATGAAGCACTTTCATTTCTAGCTCTTTGCTGAGCATTGTTAATATTGTTTATGCCTCTGCATGCCCTAAAAATACCGAAAACAATTGGATGTTATTGGGTACCATTAGAGTCACAAAGCCTAGAATAAGCCTATGTACCCAACTGCTTTGTTATGGAAACTATTGTCACCTATACACAAAATGTGAACCATAATTTTGAATGATGAATGTTACTGCCCAAGACTATGAAGTGATAAGTACAAAATTATTTCTTTTCAACCAGGCAGAAGTTTTTAGTCACTACTCTACTTGTTGAACTCTCAAACTAAGCAAATGAAAAATTAATAACCCAGCAAATGGCCCACATACAACCCTCAAATAACTTTAAAAACAACACAATTTCTGCTTTGGCAGAACCATTAATTGCAATCTAATACACATTAGTCATTATATTGATGATTCCCTCCTCAATTAAAATCAATTATATGAAATTTGTTCATAGGTTTTGGTGGATAAGTAAGACATGTAGGGCGAGTGAGAGCCCTGATTCTTCGAGTTTCTAAGGGAAAACCCCACAAAAAGCTAAAGCGCTGAAAAATGTGCCGTTACATCATAGGTTACTGTGCATTCTCATTTTTTATGACGTAAAAAAGCGACGTTTTTCAAATTTTATTCTCGATGGCAATCGGCCAGTATTGACATTATAGTCGACTGTACAGTGTCTAGACGTAACGCAACAACTTATTAGATGAAATTGCAAACTCCATCAAGACACATTATCACCATTCTTTCTTTTATAAAAAAACTGTGGGAAATTTTTTCCCAGTATCGTAGATGTATATTGGAACGATTTCCGAAAAATGCTACACTTATGTCGACATACCACGACGAGTGGTACATGTGTGCGATTTTTTGGAAGTTTAGGGGGGAAAGAAGGAATCACAGGCTCAACTCGACAGGATGCCATCATTTCTAAAAATATTTAATTACGCATACATCACAATCTTCACCTTCATTCCCCGCAAAGATGTGATTGCCGACTGGAACCGGAAGAAGCACTCGGCAAGAGAGAGATGCGACTGTTTTTTTTTTTTACATTTTAGTACATTCTTTAAACTGCTGGATAGCTTTCCGTAATTCCGTGCAATCCATTTTATCACGTGGTTCACGGTTCTTATAATAGATTATCATTTACCATATGTTTATTTTTTTGATAAGCTATTTCAAGAGCAGATTGATGAAGCTGGGCGGGAAATCCAACAGCAGCCATCAACAACATAAAAAAAAAAAAGACATTTCAATGTCAGTAAAAAATTTCCCCGAAATCCGCATAATAATGATTCAGTGGGCTCTCTTTTTACGGCTCTCTATAAAAGTAGATTAAAAAAAACACCTGCAACAAGGAAATGGATTGCACTCCAAAAAAAAAAAATAAATAAATAAAACTTAAGTATCACTAAAAACGGCGATAAATCTTGTTTTATTTCCTTCAAACAAACAAGATTTATTATCAAGTAAACAAAACGGGAAACAAAGAAATGACTCGGGTATTTGGAACCGTGTAAGAATTATGCAATATTTTATCTCGCTCTTATTCTTTTCTTTCGATTTGCTCAGTCACTAAATTCGGGTTTGGCAATCTGCTTTACATTCAAATCTAACCCGAGATTTGCATGCACAAAAAAAGATTCCGATTTGGACGCTACTGTGATAGTGCCGTTTTAACGCATGGGCCTACCAGTAGTTGAATCTTTCGAGAATTTGCCAGATAGGGTCTCAACGCCCGGGCCAAGTGAATTTGCCAAATCACTTGGCCCGGGGGCCCATGATACTCTTAAGACGGCCCTGGATAGTGGTAGAACCTTCGCAGTACCAACATTACAAAAAATTCACCTACTGCAATCATCATTAGAAAGACTACAAAAATTGATTTGAAAAACTGTAATAAATCCTTGCGATTAATAATAGTATAATTATGTATCTTAAGTTAATTTTCGGGATTATTATTTTTCATAATATTTCTAAATTTTTATAGTTGGTCATTCACAATCCTAAAAAAATAAACTGGACTTATAGTCGAAAAGGAACTAAGGTGGCAACACGAACCTATACGCGAGCCTGCACCACTCACAGAAAGGGTAACATTTAGACGATTTTGAATAATTATCAAATCTTTCAAAGTACTTTTTAAACATTTTCTCTGAATCGCCTCAACCATTTCACATGATTAACGTATTCTATAAAACATTTTAAAAGGAATTGTGCAATGAAGTTACACGCGGAAAGGCGCCTGCGACTGCGCGACCAGCCAATCGTCGGCGACGATTTTTGCCGCCGTTATAGAACGTCAGTATAAAAGCCCTTATCCTATTGGCCGGCCGTATTGATACGGAGGTCACCGTTGCATTACCAATCGCATTGTTTTGGATGTGTAAAATTTATGGAATTAATTTCTCGTAATACAGATAATTTACTCACAAAATTTATTATATAGATAAATTTAGAAATTTCTCCTTTCTCAAGTTATTTCTTTCATCTATTTCCTCATGATAACAAAGAAGAAAATACGATTTACGAACTATTTAACTTCCACGGACGTCTTCCTTTAGATTGTAGCAGCTGATAGAAGAATCATTATGAATATTTATTCACATAATGACCAAGGAAAGAGACAATTTTCAAAATTTCATAACTCTAAAATCTTTTTTCTTTAAATCCATGTGAAATTTATAACCAAATTTAGCGATTCGATAATAAAAAAACAAAAATCTATTTTCATGTAAAATTAAAATTAAGGGTTTGGAACGTCATTTGAATATAGGCTACATCATCATCAAGGGAATAATAACCCATCAATGCATCAATAGATATCGAATCTACAAACATAAAATTTATGTGATCGAACCCGGTAAAAGATCTAACAAAATCAGATCTCTCTATTATAATGCTATTAATTTTCCTTAATTTTTACAAACAATGCAATCATTCAAAGAAATATATATCTATATACAATTTTTACATCAATTGCTTTAAACTTTATTGCTTTTCAGCAAGAAATGAATCGATCATACTAATGATTTCTTCCTACGAGAAATCAAAATAACACACACATTATAATCAACCAAATGGACGCAGAATAATTTTTTTGCGATAAATCAATCAAAATAATAATCGATAAAAACGGTTTTTTAAAAAAAAGATACAGTATATTTTTCAAGAGATCAATCAACCAGAGAAAGGGTTTAGAGAGAGAAAAGATCTTTAAATAAAAGATATCTCATACTAGGCCTAATAAATAGCGATTTTTTTTTTGTACGATCCAAGCAGCTTACCTGTGAGTACAAATGAGAATAACAATGAGATGAGGCAGCTTTTAAAAATGATAAGGCTTTTAAAAATCCACCTATGTTCGAACAATATTCGATAAAACGTCAGTTGGCACAACAACAACACAACACACACACTTCAATGTTAAAGCACATTCACGCCGATTGGTGCTGCTGATGCTTCGCGAACAATAAACCGTCGCCACCGACCACTCACTCCAACTAAAAACAAGATTGTTTTTTTTCCCTTTTTCTTTGTGATACCATCCCCGCGTTAGTCTTCAACTGCCATCTGTTGAATGAAATATCAACTACAAAGTATTTATCGTATCTAATCTGCTTTTTTATTGTACAGCAAAACCTTATAGGCCCTGCCAGAAATTGATTTGGATTTGGCTGTTATTTTAAATATTTTTTTTTTCTAAGCCAGTAGGTGGCCTTTAAGGCCCTGGCACGGGAAGAAAAAATTCCATTGTGGTCTGTAATTCCGAGAACCATTTAAACTTAAAAAAACACCGATTTTGCTAACCTTTCCTCTACTCATACAAACAGTCACCTTTTACACATACATTGCTCTCTTGTCTATCTCTTCACGCGGTGCTCCCAAAGGCCCACAAAGGGGGGGGGGCTGACAGGGCTCTAGCCCTGGGGCCATGGGCGGAGATGCGTGGG